>NC_137056.1:4465753-4570753 GCF_032717465.1 Coenobita brevimanus
GAAAGGGAGGGAGAGAGGGAGGGAGAAAGAGGGAGAGAGGGACGAAGGAGGACAGGAGGGAAAGGGGCATGGGGGAGGATAAGCTGGACATGAAGAGATAAGCCAAACCCAAGCTAAGGGACCTAACCTGTTCGTGAAGAGATAAAACTGTGCCCTGAGCTAACCTACCTTAACCTAATTTAATCTAACCTAACCTAACCTAACCTAAACCGACCTAAACTAAAATGAAACACTGAAAATTCGAGCCCCGAGCTGTCGATGGAAAGCGTCGCTCTGTATGCCTCCCCTAAGCCTTGCTCACGGACCCGCCATACAACCTCCATGAAAGGGTCCATTCTGGGTTGACATGAAGCTGAATATAAATTAAGTTGACCCCACATGACCCTGACCCCTTGAACTTGCTGACCTAACCAATTCATCGTCCCTTAATACTGTATCACTGACAAAAATTTGATGGAAATTCGTCAAGGGGGTTCAGGATATAGCGCCCACACCCATATGACCCTGATCCTTGACCCCTTAACCTTGCTGACCTAATCGGATTATCGTCCCTTCATACAGTATCACTGACAAAACTTTGATCGAGATACGTCGGGGGGTTCAGGAGATATCGCGCCCACCAGGAAAAACTGTGTCGAATGACCTTGGCCTTTGACCCTTTGACCTTGCTGGCCTAATCATTTCATCGTCCCTTGGTACTGTATCACAAAACAAAAGTCTGGTGGAAATCCATCGATGAGTTCAGGAGATATCGCGCCCACAAAGACAAATTAAGTCGACCCCATATGACCTTGACCTTTGTTTCTTTGGCCTATCAGTTCATCATCTTCTTATACTGCACCACTGACATGAGTTTGGTGAAAATCCGTCAATAGGTTCAGGTGATATCGGGCCCACGCACGCACGCAGGGACAGACCAATCACTAATGACTCCTCCACCATAGATAGGCGGCGTCATGATAAAGGAACTGAACCTACCCTAACCTAATCTAACCTAAACTGACAAAACCTATCCTAAATTAACCAAACTTACTATCAAACCATTGCATTCAGATTACTAGAGTCGTCTGGCAGTTACGCGGTAAGGAACAAAGGCAGATATCTTTTAGACCATAAGAGATTTCCCCTTAGTTGAATGAAATTGCCTGTCAAATTAAATAAAAAATGTGTCCTTATACTGAAGGATTTAAAGAGGGAAGCAAAGGAACAGTTCCGAAAAAAAAAAATTAAACACCTGTCTTCAGTTTACACCACACATTGGCAGCACTTCCTTACACTTTTACAGCACTTCTTTTTCAAGCCATATTTCACTTCATCCTTCTCCAGTTTTCACACACATCGTTCCTGTTATATTTTTATTATTATTTACTTCCACATAGCCAGCTTGAGATGAGGGAATTAACTACTTAACGCCGACAGAAGACGCGTTAAGGAGTAAGCATACAAAAGACTCTTCGCTTTACTTTCTATCCATCTTTCATGCTCTGATTTAGGGGTTATATTTACATTCTCATTTCTTATCACAACAGTCAACTTTGAGACATATAAGTGGCATGCAACACTCTCTTCACCTCCTCAAAAACAAGTTCCACCCTCGCTCTCTTATTAGGTTATATTTTGTTTCGTATTTACACCCACAACAATCACGAGTGGGAGAGTGACGCTACACCACCAGCAGCCCTTCCGACAACTGACCACACGAGCAGACACTTGGCTTTATATATCACGCCATCAAAGCCAACTTGAACAGATCTTCCCACCAGCTGGACGGTTTCAGCTCCGAGCATGTTTTATCCACACAGAAATAAGTAAAGAGCAAGGACCGCACAGAATATACAGAAAAACATAAACGTGCGTGACTTAAAATTAAAGCATCCAAACATGCCACCAGATTGCATGTTACCGTCGAACCTACGTTACAAGCCCTTATAGTAGGTGTAGGTCCAGGAGGCTCCCTAACACCTTTTCCTAAACGATTTGTTTTGATTATTACACCTTCCTATCGTATTCTGTGTTGTATGAAGCCTTCTAACATCGCCATATTCTGCATAAATAGCGTACAAAAGGATATTAAATGACCCTATAAAAAAAACAATAATAATTTGCTAAAGAAGATGTGCTAGGGAGCCTCCTTACCCAACGAGTATACGGGTCAGGGATCCAGCGGTCGGCACGAGAATCGAACCTGGGACCTCTGGGTTGAGGGCCGAATATGTTTCTGAGCACACCACCGGCACCACAGCAGACATTAGGAAGCCAAAAGCCTACTAAAGCAATTTCACTAAAAGAATAAATAAATAAATAAAAAGCCAGACGATTTCCATGAGCTAAGGATTGACTGATCGCACTGGAATTAATAATAATAATAATAATAATAATAATAATAATAATAATTCCTCTACAGCATGTGAGCCCCTATCCATTTTATCTTTGCTCCCGCCACACGATGCCATTCAACTCGTATTACAAGCAGTTGGAACAAGCAATACTAATAACTTTACTAAGGAGATGCTTTATTTCTTGCTACCAATGGACGATTTTATTATTACTATTATTATTATTTCTTTATCCTCTCGTAGTGTTAGTGTTAAGCTTTACTATGATGCTGTTCGTACGAGAATCATTAAAATTATCATGACTATAGTAAGTACCTGTAAAAAATCTACTAATACGACCTTCACCAGCCGGGAATCTAACCTAACCCTCACCAGCAGAGGAAAAAACTTAGAGGCCAGAGAAAGTGTGGATGGTTTTGCCTGTGGGGTGACGCCAAGCACTGCCGAGGATGGAGATGTGGCCTATTTTCCCTGGACACATTGGTGATAGTTCTCCTGCCTTCTCTCTCTCTCTCTCTCTCTCTCTCTCTCTCTCTCTCTCTCTCTCTCTCCTCTTTCTGCATCTCATCTTTCCCATTTATATAAGTGAGGATTGGTTTACGGTGATGATGATGATGATGATGCAAAAGAATATTAACGTGTGTTCTGAAACCTCCTTAATCTCTCTCTCTCTCTCTCTCTCTCTCTAGTCGCCGCCGGACACGCGCTTCTAAGGTAACACTTCCCCCTCTCAGACACCATCTTCATTATTCTTATCAAACACTTCCATCCGCCAAGACTCGTTTCTCTTTATACTCTAAACTCAGGCAGGAAGAATTGCCAGCATTTTATAAACACTGGGAAAGGCATTAGTTTCTCTTTATACTGCCAACACAAATAACAGAAAAATAGAACACGCGATACATTCAAGAAGGGGAGATTATGCAGACACTCGCCTTGCTCCAGTTTATACATAGACGCGCACCTTGCCCCTGTCTCAGAATTGAAACAAGTGCAATAAATAAATAAATCGATGTATGTTTACTGAGAGAGAGAGAGAGAGAGAGAGAGAGAGAGAGAGAGAGAGAGAGAGAGAGAGAGAGAGAAGGATTTAGTGTACTGAGACATACTACACATTTTTTAAATCACTAAATAATGTAAACTCAAGCATAAAAAATGGTTACTATTAATAAAACACTAAGGAAGGCTGTTATACTGTGATTACTTGGTCCACTCTCTCTCTCTCTCTCTCTCTCTCTCTCTCGTCTTGGAGGGACAGGCCTATTGATAAACACACCACACACACTTTACTGTTCTTACTACGTGGACCTGTCCTACATGGCAAAGTGAATAATCCTTTTAGTTTTTATTATTATTATTATTATTATTGTTGTTACTAGTACTACTACTACTACAACTACAACTACTACTACTATTACAACTACTATCACCACACCACCACCACTTCAACCACCGCCACTACTACTGCTGCTACTACTACTACTACAAGTATTACTACTACTACAATATTTTATCTAGCCTCGGGGACACTTCTCAGACTGGAAGAGGCAAAAATATCATATATACCCTAAAGACAGAAAAAAAAAAAAAAAGCCGGGGGGACTCAAGACATTCACACAGCGTCTTAAAACACAGAAACCTTTCTTTTATATAAGGTTTCAAAATGCCTGAGGGAGTCTGGGTTTTAGGTACCACTGCGAACGCTAATATCGATTCACTTCTTGACGATAAATAACGGGAGATTGAACAATAACTTCTGTAACCCAGTGATGCGATATACGAGAAGAAGCAAGTTTTTCAGAACGATGTGTAAGAGTTTCCCACCTGTTCGTCAAATAAATAAATAAAATGGAGCGATATTCCTGTTCGCACCTGTACATAGGAATGTGGTTATCATCTATTTACATCGTGAGCGTCAGTAACATACAAGAGAGTTATTAAGGTGTGATGTACAAAATAAATCGCTGAGGAGGAGGCTTTAGGAATCTTGAAAGGTAACTAAATCTACGAATCAGTAGCCACTGCCACACTACAACCCCCCCAACCCAACCCCAACCACCCCACAACACCTCCCACAACCCAACACCCCACGTCACCCTCCTACCCACTCGGTATTTTCTTCCCTTCCGCCATAACTCCAGGCCATATACTCGTGGCCTTGGCAGGTTCCCTAACATCTTTCTTTGCTGTATTTTTCAGTTTATGCTGTGTTCTTATTCTACTTTATATATTTTAGGCACAGTTATATACTTTTTTCGAATTATCAGTTTTTTTCCTTTCCCTGTTCATCATCCGTAAAGAGAAAGAGGAAAAAGATAATGTTTATTCATATGTTATTTATACAAACCATCTCGACAGTAAAACGATATAAATAAAAGATGCAAGAGAAAATTACAGTGCAATACGTGGAACAAATCGCAAATATAGTTGGGTTACGTACCTTAAAACACGCGAAAAAGAAAAAAAAAAAAAAAAAAAGGTTTCATATATATTACCGTAATTTATAGATGATTATTTCCCCTCTTAGTACGCAACTGTCCATGTTTTCACTATTTATAATTATTTCCTATACTCCTTTCACTCTAACCTGGACCAGAATTTCGTCCTCTTGCAGCTAATTCAGTAGACAACACAAGACTTCCCATCCTCTAAGCACTTCTTCGTGACTAGCTTCGTATTCAACTGTTAATCTTTTACAATTCAACATTCAAGACGGAGAGATGACGGATATAAGCCAAGTTCGTGTAAAAGGAGTATTGTAAGCCTAATTTATTGCCATTCCCATCGGTTACAAGGCCTCACCCTCCTGACCTACATCCACTGCCCACCACCCTGCCGCACCACGACACAACGAATATAATAAGGAAAAAATACCTCAGTTTACCTTACATCCTCTCCGTTTTCTCCACTTCTAAAACTTTATTCTCTCTCTCTCTCTCTCTCTCTCTCTCTCTCTCTCTCTCTCTCTCTCTCTCCATGAAATAGCAAAATCTGTGAATGGTGTATCGTCTTGTCTGTGTTTAGTACCGTAACGATGAGAAACCGCTAAATGGGTCAAGATAGAGAAAATAAGATAGAGAAAGAAAGCGAGAAGGGAACTTAAGGAGAAAGAACTACCTAATGAATCTATCTATCTATCTATTGCCAGACGCCTTCATTCCGTAAGGGGTGGCCACATACAAATCGCCTCCATGTCGCCCTGTCTCCCGCCTAATGAATCACGGTAGATATAATACAGCAATTAGAGAGAGAGAGAGAGAGAGAGAGAGAGAGAGAGAGAGAGAGAGAGAGAGAGAGAGACAGACAGACAGACAGACAGACACAGACAAACAGACAGACAGACAGAAAGAGGAACCATCAAAGAGGTCACGGCAGAGAAAGTGCGACAGTTAAAGAAAGCGAGAGAGTGAGAAAGAGAGAAGAGAAAGACTGCAATTACTTCCATCAACCCCGCTATGCCTCATTAGAACGACGTAATGACGATGATTAACACTTTAGAGGCTATTAGGGATGCTGGTAATGACATACAGGAGATGGTGTGTGTGTGTGTGTGTGTGTGTGTGTGTGTGTGTGTGTGTGTGAGAGAGAGAGAGAGAGAGAGAGAGAGAGAGAGAGAGAGAGTCATCCTGAAGTGAGATATCAGCCATTATCTGGAAAGTGTTACTGCCATCCAGACAACTGCCTCGCCCCACAAAAAAACAAACACACATTCCTTCCCTTTATAGGTAGAAACTTAATGACGTACAAACAGAGTATTTTGAATTATAAACTGCTACCGACATACACTCCCTATCCACACATCCGTACCCCTATCCACACATCCGTACCCCTATCCACACATCCATACCCCTATCCACACATCCATACCCCCTGTCCACACAGCCATACCCCTATCCTCATATATGTACCCCCTATCCACACATCCATACCTCTATCCACACATCTGTACCCCTTACCACACAGCCGTACCCCTATCTACACATCCACACCCCTATCCACACATCCATACCTCTATCCACACATCCATACCCCCTATCCACACAGCCGCACCCCTATCCACACATCCATACCCCTATCCACACATCCCCTATCCATTTCCACCTCTTCCCCAATAACGCAATTTCTTAGAGAGAGAGAGAGAGAGAGAGAGAGAGAGAGAGAGTCATTTTATTGTTCAGAAGATAACTGTATTGGAGGATTATCGACGTATTAAGAGGACATAAGTAGAGGAAGGGAAGAGAGGAGGAAAAAGAGGAGAAAGAGAAGAGAGGAGGAAAAAGAGGAGAAAGAGGAGAGGAGAAAAAAGAGGAGAGAAGGAAAAAGAGGTCTAGAAGGTAGTGGAGAGTGAGAGAAGAGGAAGTGAACGACGAAGAGTAAAGAAAAAGAGTAATGAAGAAGAGAGACTAACGAAAAGGGAGACAGAAATAGAAAGAAGAGACGAGGAAAAGAGAGAAAAAGAGGCACGATAATGTGTTCCAGATGGTACAAAGGAGCAGATATGAATATGTGCTCGAAAAGTTTGGGGCAATGAGAAAGAGAACAGAAAAAAATGAGAAGAAACAGGAAAGGATGAAGAGACAGAAAGGCGTCATTTTGTGATCAAAAGAAGACGAAGAAGAACAATAACAACAACAACAAGACGATGGAAGAAGAAAAAAACTAGGGTGAAGAGAAAGAGACAGAAATGGGAAAGTGAAAAAAAATAGGAGAGAAGGAAGGAAGGAAGAAAGGTCAGGAGGTACGAAAGACAGCGAAGAAGGAACAAAGACGAAAAGAAGAGGATGACGAGAAAGAAAAAAAGAGGGGAGGAGGAAAATGAAGAAGAGGAGGAAATGGAGGAAGAAGGGAAAGAAGAGAGGACGACGAGAAAGAAAAGGGGAAGAGGAGAGGAAGAAGAGAGACTGAAGGAGTCATTATGTGGTCCAGAATGTAACGGTACTGGGGAGACAAGAAGCCCGCCTCTCACGCACTCCCCATGACCGGATATTTTCACTCATATTCAAACGAAAACTTCATCGTTTTTCAATATATTTCGTCTCTATTTATTCCCTCGATATACCGGATATTATAACTGATATCTGAACCTAAATTTCATCCTCTGACGTTATCTTTTTCCCGTATTTATTCTCCCGATATCGATACACCTACACCGTATATTTTCACTCGAACGCACACTTCATCGTTTTTCAGATAATTTCGTCTATATTTATTCCCTTGATGGCACTACCCACAGCTGATATTTTCGCTCAGGCTGGAACACTCTTTTCTTCAGTACTTTTCGTCGATATCTACCACGGACATCGACGCTTACATGGAAACTTTTCACGCTTTCCTGAACGTTTCTTCCTTCACATTTTTTCATTACTTTTACTCGGCAATTACTCCGTACCGGAAATTTTGATTAATAATATGACCGCTTACTTCCTAAATTTTCGTATAACTTCGTGTATGCTTAGAACTGTTAAAAGTAAAGTTTAAGTCCTATTAACTGAAGGAAAAATGAATAAATAATAAGGTAAACGAAGTGCTTGGATTTATGAGACAATTTCCTTAGCGCTTCGCCCAATTTAATGGCCTGGAATTAGCCTAAATGAAATCCTGAGGTGAGGCTCTGTCCTATGGTTTACATACTGAAATAAAATCAGGTCGGTCAGTGGGAGGGTCGGAGGAGGAGGGTATGCAATAACAGTACTTCAGTATTACCACATGAAGAACGTCTGGCTGTGTGTGTGTGCTTTTTTATCTTTTCTTCATGAAGATGGAAGGAAAAATAAATGAAATACATCTAAAAATCCATACACCAGATTACAGGTGTCCACAATTCACGAAAAAGAATAATAAATAAAATGTAACAGCTGATTTTTGGGTCTGGTTAGTACTTGGATGGGTGACCGCCTGGGAACACCAGATGCTGGTGGCATCCCTACGTGTCAAGTGGGGTTGGTGGAGGATTAGTGCCCCTCCCTGTAAAACAATTAACTCTGAGCCCTTGGCCACCCCGTCTGGGATACATGGCGTCTGGCAATGAATGAATGAATGATTTGTACCACTGATGGCTGACGTTTGGGGGAAAGTAACTGGAGGGAAGCGGTTCGGGAAATATAATGAGCTAAAAAGATAATGACCTATAAAAAAGTAATTAAACACGCAATTACATAACCACAGTCCTACGTTACAGTTGAAAGGGTCGATCATGTAGCAAAAGGTAAGGTATGTCAGGGAAGGAAGGTTAGTGAAACACCCTAACACCTATTCCTTGGCGATTTATTTTTGATTTTTTTAATATGTGTGGTTAATGTCCTTTTGTTGACTATTTATGCAGAGTATGGCGATGTTGGAAGGATTTATGTAACGCAGAAGACCACAGTAAGGGGTAAAAAAACAAAATAAATCGCTAAGGAAAAGGTGTTAGGGAGCTTCTTAAACCGAAGAGAATAATGGTCCTAGAAGCCTGAGTGTTAAGATCCATCAGAAATTGTGCTTAATATTTCTTGTGTGTGTGTGTGTGTGTGTGTGTGTGTGTGTGTAATATTAAAAAATAACTTTCTGCATAAATAAACAATGATGTGGCACTTTTTTCAGGCAAGAGAAAGCTGATGGCAAATGGAAATCATCTGAGAGGAAAGGAAAGTGTTGATGGGAGGACCAAAAAAAAAAACATTATGCTCATTTGTGTATCAATCTTTATCATTACTGTATGCTAGAAGTGGTAGATAAATTGAACAAAGGAGTGTGTGTGTGTGTGTGTGTGTGTGTGTGTGTGTGTGTGTGTGTGTGTTACAGAAATGACAAAATAAACAAAAGCCGAATGGCAGCTAAACTACTTCCTCCTAATGAAAGAAGAAAAGAAAAAAATCAGAATTATGATCCGTGAGAGAGAGAGAGAGAGAGAGAGAGAGAGAGAGAGAGAATCAGTTTCAGAAGGCACTTGTAAATACGTGTACTAGGGCAAAGGTACAGAGGCTCTTATCCCTTTGAACTTTGTCTGTACACGCCCCTGGTTGAGCTCTTATCGATGCCCTGAAACATCCTGATCCTGGGCAAAGTGAGAGTGGTGGTGGAGTGACAGGGGCAGTCCTTTTGTTCGGGACTCCCTTGGACCATACTGAAAGAGTGAGAGTGATGGTGGAGTGAGAGGAAAGTACTGGACACCCGTGGACCACACCAAATGAAATGGCATTGCCGAGGTAGTGGTAAGGAAATGAATAAGGAAGCATATGGAAAGGACAGCGCAAAAATTTCCAATGTCTTTTGTTCCTCTTGCAAAGTATGATCTGAGATACGACGGAATTGAGAATGTAGTCTCCAACTTAGTTTCCCTTGAAACTGTTTTCTTCAATTCAAACTTAGCAGAAATTTTTGAGGGGATACGTATAATAAACTGTACCTCCTACTTTTCGAGCTTCTGCAACCTGTGGTCCAAATATGAGGAACATTTCTATCTCCCTATCTTTATTAGTTCTGATTCTGATGAATCTCAATAAAGTCATATTACTAAAGCAGAAAGAATGTATGCAGCCAAATTAGTCATCATGGGTCGCGGAAATTTTGTACAAGTTTCTATATTTCTTTTCTGTGAAAGAAATTGATTGAGAAGGCCCTTGAATCAATATAAATATTCAATAATCCCAGTGGCGTGGCCAGAGGGATGGGTAGGATGGCACTGGCCATCCCTGAATTATGCTTGGCTACCTCAAAGTTTCTGGGGAACACCTCAGAACCCAACCACAGGGTTCTCCTTGGGCCACCCCGTAACTAGGCTTGGCCACCTCTTAGCCATCCCATTTTAAATATCCTAATTACACCCCTAAGTAATTCTTGTAGCAGTCCAATAGCAATATAAATTAATAAATATTTCTTAATATATAAAACCCTTTGGAAGTGGGGTGGGGGTGGTGGAAGGGGAAAAATGGTGAGTTAGAGACAAAACCTAACATCTTCTTTGGAAGGCAACATGAAAGAAGGAAGAAAGTGCAGTTATTCACTCCTCTAAAGGGGATACTAAGTTGAGCTGAACCTTCCCAGGGGTCTTTAAGCGACAAGGATTACAAGTACAGGCAGCATCAAAAATTCTGTCATTTCTCCTGGTTTCTTCTCCACGAGCTTTAAAAATCAGTGTAGTGAATCCACAGCAATTGACACAGATCCATTTATTTAGCTACAGATCATTGTCATCAGGGTTATTGCGGATTAACTCTCCTGATTTTCACAGATCACTTAAAAAGACGCAGGAGAGGCGACGGGACTGTTGATGCTGACTTTTCAATACAAGGCGGAGTAGGAACCCACTGGGGAAATAGCATGAGGATATTAATAGAGGTACGAGAGATACGGGCATATTATTAGTTCCTCCACAATCATGACGTAAAGTTTAGCTTGTGTGCGTCCTCCAAACGATTTTACTCAGCTTGAGGATGACCTGTCCTGTTGAAGGGGTTAATGAAGGCTACGTCTAGCCCCGTCAACTACAAAACCGTGTCAAAAGCAGAATGAAATCGCATGCATATAAAATAATAGATCCTAGCAAGATCCTAGCCAGGGAAGTGAAAGGCAGATCGACCCTCTTTTATGTTATTTATTTATCCATTCATCCATCCATCCATAATCCAATCCTACGTTGCCCCACGAGGAGTGTGGGAGCCCGGGGCTAGGCAAGTTGGTCCTGACATTTAAAATCGGAGTAACCAGACTCACTTATCCCTGAGTGGCATTACGTGAGCAATAAACCCCAACCACCCCTTGGAAATAAATCTTGCACCGGCTTAATCCGATTGGAGCGCCATAATCACTCACTAAACCACCAGGCGCCAAAATTTGGTTATATGGTTACCACCTAGAATAGTAAAGGTTTCCTGGTGTACAGGAAACATTTCTATTTTGCCATTGCACTTCGTTGCTAATTCAGTAGAGAGAGAGAGAGAGAGAGAGAGAGAGAGAGAGAGAGAAGTTCACCCACTCCTCAGATATCAAACTCCTACGGGGCACATTCTAAACGGCTTTGGAAATATCGTAACACGTCTACCTTAGCGCTTTAATCTGCACATTATCCATTAATATTCTCCTGTTTGTTATTAATGCAAACTCTGTCGATAAGAAAACCATAGACACGGCACAGAAGAAAATGTTAAGGTGTAATATGCAAAATAAATCGCTAAGGAAGAGGTGCTAGCAGACCCTTTTTCTGTTATTGATACAGGTAAAGCTAGATTTTTTTAAAGCTCACATCATGCAATTTTGTTGAGTACAGTGACATTTCAGAATTCATAGGTTACATGAGACAGTGGACAATATGGTAGGTTAATTACTGGCTATGTGGGGTGTGTTGTAATTTGTATGTCGTGTGTGTTGTAGTGTGGTGTGATAGGTGTGGTGTAGTGTGGTTTCCTGGGGTGTTGTAAGGGATGTTTTGTGCTGTGTAGTGCTTGCTGTTGGTGTTGTGTTGTGTGGTGTGGTGCGATACACTTTTGTGGCGTGTTGTAGTGTGTTGTGCTGTGATGTTTTGTGTAGTGCTTGCTGTTGGGGCGATGTACTGTATTGTGTTCTGTTGTGTTGTGTTGTTTGGCATGCTGCATTATACTGACTCGAACTGTAGTATGTGTTTTAGGTACTGTTGTGTTGTGGTGTGTGCGCAGCGTGTTCAGTGTGTGCTGTGTTGAGGTGTGTTGTGTTGTTTTAAGTTGTGTTGTGTTGTGTGCGTAGCGTGTTCAGTGTGTGCTGTGTTGTGGTGTGTTGTGCTTTACGTTGTGCTGTGCTGTGTGTAGCGTGTACAGTATGTGTAGTGTTGTGGTGTGTGTGGTGGACGAGTGACCATAAGATCAGACTAACTGTACATCATGTGTAGGTCACTAGTGGTTCACACACACACACACACACACACACACACACACACACACACACACATACATACATACATACCATCCATCCATCCATCATCCAATCCTACATTGCCCCATGAGGAGCGTAGGAGCCCGGGGCTAGGCAGTTGGTCCTGACATTTAAGATGAGTGTGACCAGCCTCACTCATCTCTGAGTGGCATTACATGAGCAATAAACCCCAACCATCCCCTGGATATAAACCTTCACCGGCTCAATCCGATTGGCATATATATATATATTGTGTGTGTGTGTATGTAGACAGAGAGAGAGAAAGACATAGACAGACAGAAGCACTCGACAGAATGGTAGGAGAGAGAGAGAGAGAGAGAGAGAGAGGATGGGGAGACGGGTATAGAGAGGGAAAGGGAAAAAACAGAGAAGTAGGCTATGTACAAAAGATCAAGAGAGAGTAGAAAGCGAAGAGCAGGGAGGAGGAGGAGGAGGAGGAGGAGGAGGAGGGAGAGATAAGATAAATATGAGGAAGTACTAAGCTCATTAGCACATCTACATTACTAGTACATTTGCACATACTCTAACACAAGTACATACTCTCCAGGATATATTTTATGCAAGCTGTCAGTCTAATCTATCTATCCATCTATCTATAAATGTGTGTGTGTGTGTGTGTGTGTGTGTGTGTGTGTGTGTGTGTGTGTGTGTGTGTGTGTGTGTGTGTGTGTGTGTGTGTGTGTGTGTGTGTGTGTGTACAAGGATGCTTTTATAGGTTCATCGTAAATAAGCATTTTTTTCTTTAAAATCCATCGTGACTTAGGCTGGACAGTTGTTTTCATCGTAAGTGAGGTGCTGTCGAGAAGAAGGTGTTATGAACGAATTCCATAAACTTTTTCATGCCAGGGACGCGTCTGTAATGTGCTAAGGCTAATCCCAGACAGTGTTACTCTGCTTAAGACTAATGCCCACGAGGTAAAGAGGTTAGGTACATCACTACGAGAGATTACCCCAGAGCTGAATGAAATCGCCCGTCGGTAACAAGATATAATTAAAAACAGGTGAAGTCTTGAAGGGTTTAAGATGTTATTGGCAAAGTCTGGAAGGGTTAAGGTGTTACTGGCAAAGTCTGGAAGGGTTTAAGGTGTAATTGGCAGTCTTGAAGGGTTTAAGGTTTAATTGGCAAACTCTTGAAGGGTTTAAGGTGTAATTGGCAAAGTCTTGAAGGGTTTAAGGTGTAACTGCCGAAGTCCTGAAGGGTTTGAGGTGTAATTGGCAGTCTTGAAGGACTTAAGGTGTAAGTGGCAAAGTAAATCACCAAGGAAGAGGTGCTAGGGAAATGCCCAAGTCAGACATCTTTAAACACTAAGGTCGGGAGAATATGGCACCTGTGAGATGAGGGATGGGAGGCAAAATGTAGGGGAGAGGAAGGGAGAGAGGGGAGGAGTAACGGAACCTACGTACCTCCTCCTCCTTTCCTTTCCCTCCTCTCCTGCCCCATCCCCTCCCTCTTCCCCTCCTCTTACCTACTCTCTTTCCTCCTGCCCCCCTCCCTCTACTTTCTTCTATCTTTTTTTTTATCCCTCTTATCCTCTTCCGTAATTTCCTCCCCTTTCCCCTTCTTCCTCTCTCTCTCTCTCTCTCTCTCTCTCCTTCATTTCTTCTCTTCCCTTTCCCGTCCCCTTACAAGGCCTTCTTTTCCTTTCACCTTCCTCCTTTACCTTTCTCACCCGCCCCTCCCCCTCTCTCTCTTCCTACCCCCACTCCCTCCCTCTTCCTCTCCCCTCCCCTCCCCCTCTCTCTCTTCCTACCCCCACCCCCTCCCTCTTCTTCTCCCCTCCCCTCCCCCTCCCTCTTACCGCTACACTTGTCAATGTATCCAGGTCTTTGGTAACTGAGCATCCCTCCTTCTCCCCTACACCCCTCCTTCTCCCCTACATCCCTCTCTTCCCCGCCAGTCCAGGGCCTCACCACACCACTCCAAGTTACCATTACATATATATAAGAAAAATTAACCATTTCACTGTAATATCAACCTGTATATAAGGGACCAGTGACTACAAAAAACAAAATAAAATAAAACAATAATAATAATAATAATAATAATAATAAAGCTGAAACGATCCCAGGAGACAGTTTCCTAGCTCTTTACTAGTGGAGGTGCCAAAAGCAGAATAAAATAACGCGAGAGTGGCACTAATAAAACACGCAAAACATTATTGTATTAGAGAGGTCAACAAAAACTCCACCACCATTTGCACCACCGTTATCACCTCCACTATCACCCCCGGACAGCGATTACAATTACAAAACACACGGCAGTTGTTTGGGGTGAGAATATTGTGTTTATGTTAGAGACGTTGTGGAAGGTGGTGGGGGTGCGGCGAGAGGGAGGGAGGGAGAAAAGGGAGAGAGGGTACAAGGAGGGAGCGGAGAGGGAGGGAGAGATACAGAAATGGGAGGAAAGTAGAAAGGGGGAGGGAGTGAATACATGGGATGGAGAGGGAGGGGGGTTTAACGAAACAGGGAGAGATGGAAAACAGGAGGAGGAAGGGAGAAGTAAGTGGAGACGAGAGAGAGAGAGAGAGAGAGAGAGAGAGAGAGAGAGAGAGAGAGAGAGAGAGTGAGAGAAGAAACCTTCCTTGGGTGGGCCAGGTAGGAAAGACAAGAGAAAGGGAAATGGACCGGGAAGGAGGGAAGGAAGGGGGGGAAGGGAGGAGGGAGGGAAGGAAGAAGGGCAATGAAGGAAGGAGGGAGAGAAGGATGGAGGAAGGAAAGAAGGAAGGAGGGGGATGAAAGAGGGGGATGAAGGAGGGAGGGAAGGAAAGAGGCCGAGAAAATGGGAAGGAAGGAAGGAGGGAAGGAAGGAAAGAAGGAAGGAAAAATAGTTCAAGAGAGAGAAAGGAATGGAGGGAGGGGAAGAGAAAGAGGCAGGAGAGAGAAAGAGTGGGGAAAGGGATGTTTTAGCAAGAGGAGAGAGAAATAAGAAGGAAGAAAGAAGCGAGGAAGGGAGAGAGAAAAGTGAATGGAGAGAGATCACGGAGGAGAAAGAGAAAGGAAGGGGGAGATGGAAAGGGAGGGAGAAAAGAGAGTAGGGGGAGAGGAAAGAAGAGGGGAGGGATAGAGGCAGGGGGGGAAAGACAAGGTAAGAGGGAAAAGAGAAGGAAAGATAAGAGGAGGAAAATGAAGGGAAGAAGAGAGAGAGAGAGAGAGAGAGAGAGAGAGAGAGAGAGAGAGAGAGCAGGGGGGAGACAACCTAGAGGAGAGGAAGAGAGAGGGAGAGGGGGAGAGACGAGATAAAGAGAAGGGAGGAAGGGAGGGGAGGGGAGAAAAAGGAGCAAGATAAGAGGGAGAGACAGAGGGAGATGGGGAGATAGAAGATAGTGAGGGGAGAGGTTAGGGTAGGGAAGGGGAGAGGGGAGGAAAGGAGGAAAGTAGGAGGGAGAGATTAAAGAGAGGGAGAGGTAGAAGGTAGAGAAGGAAGAGGTTGGAGGTAGAGGACAGAAGGAAGGGAAGGGAGAAGAGGTGGAGGGGAAGAGGGGGGGGAGGAGGAGGAGGAGGAGGAGGGAGAGAAGTAGAAAGGAGGGAAGAAGGGAAATGGGGAGGAGAGTAGATGAGGTAGAAGGGAAGATGGGGAGAGAGAGACAGGAGAGGGGGGGGGAAGTAGAAAGGAGGGGAGGGAAACCAGGGGGGAGGGAGAGATCCAATAAGAGGTGGGCTAGTGAGTTTCGTCAGTGTGGGGGAGACAGTCGTGAGGTTACTAGCGCCGCGCACCACACCACAGCCTCGTCTACCACAGCTACCACAATAACTACCACACTATCTACCACAGTTGAGGCCAGGTAAGAGAGTAGATGTTTTAATTTGCTGGTTCTGAGCTTTATTCTTGCCTACTATAACTTATCTACTGTCACAACTACCACTACCACAACTACGACCACAATTACTACCACAACTGAAGGCAGGTAAGCAGTTCCCTTTCCTTCTTCATTGCTACCACAACTACCACATCCACTGTCTTAGTTCCTACCACAACTACCACCACAACACCGACAAAGAAAAGCAGGTAGGCACGTTTCTATCTTCATCTACTCCTACCACAACCACCACAATTACTACCACAACTACTCCTGCAACTGAACCACAATTTAATACCACAACTACCACTACAAATGAAGCCAGGTATGCACGTCCTGACAGTTACTTATTCCTACCACAAGTGCTACCACGACTACCATCGTTATTTAAAGCTTCAATCCTACCACAACGCATTTTATTCCTATCAAACAGTATGTCTTTATGGGTGACACTACAACTACCATCACCACAAATACTACCACACATCACCACTACCATAACTACCAGCATCACTAACACAACAACACCTTCCATCATGCCTTCCACACCTACCAT
This sequence comes from Coenobita brevimanus, assembly GCF_032717465.1. Classification (NCBI taxonomy): domain Eukaryota; kingdom Metazoa; phylum Arthropoda; class Malacostraca; order Decapoda; family Coenobitidae; genus Coenobita; species Coenobita brevimanus. The sequence goes on from NC_137056.1 coordinate 4,482,328, forward strand.
GATTCCTACCACAATTACCACCATTCCTACCACAACTACCACCATCCCTTCCACACCTATCATTACTCCTACCACAATTACCACCACTCCTACCACAGCTACCACCATTCCTACCACAATCACCACCATTCATACCACAATTACCATCATTCCTATTACACCTATCATCATTCCTACCACAAATACCATGATTCCTACCACAATTACAATCATTCCTACCACACCTATCATCATTCCTACCACAACTACTATTATCTCTACCACAACAACCACCATTCCTACCACAATTACCGCCATTCCTACCACAGATATGCCTCCCCTTCTCTACCCAGTACCTATGCCACTAACGCCTGTAGATTAGAAAGCGTATCGTCCTTATTTCTTAGTATTTTTGAAGCTATCCTCTCTCTCTCTCTCTCTCTCTCTCTCTCTCTCAGTAAAAATACCCTTTGCACCGTCCCCATTTCTTTAATATATTTGAAGCTGCTCTCTCTCTCTCTCTCTCTCTCTCTCTCTCTCTCTCTCTCTCTCTTCGTGATGTCTGAGAATTTTGAGTTACATTAGTTTCAGGATTATATTATTTTGCAATTTATATGAGAGTTAATAGGAAATAAAGTAACTGCTTTTGACGTAAAGGAATATAGAAAATGTTTTGAAATTCTTCGTCACGTGTCTCAGAATATATTTGACATAAAGAAGTGTATTATCTTTTCGGTAGTAACAGTAGTAGTAGTAGTAGTAGTAGTAGCAGTAGTAGTAGTAATAGTAGTAGTAGTAGTAGTGGTAGTAGTAGTCGTGGTAGTAGTAGTAGTAGTAGTAGTAGTAGTAGTAGTAGTAGTAGTCAATGAAGCAGTTACTTAATTTTATTCCGTATTAAAATGACTCTCAGAACCAAAGCATAATATATTTAGTTATAATTAACAACTGTCAAACCCAACGCAGAAGAGGATAAAGATGAAAGGAAAACATAAACACAGACACAAATACACATACATACACTTGTACTACTGCTGCTGCTACTACTACTACTACAACTACTACCACCACTACTACTACTACTAAAGATCTACCAGAATAAAATCACAAGGTAGCAAGAAAAATAAAAATTAATGCACAAATAAATAAATAAATAAATAAAGATATCCCATTGAAGTGCTCTGAGTGCTTTCGGTTTGAGTTCCAGTTCGGCTCGCCGCAACAATAACGCTGGGGAGCCGAAGCCGGATCCACTAACAACAAAGGCCAGTAGGTTAAGATAATTCGGCGTGTTTGTGTCTCGGTTCAGCGGTTGCCTCGTCCTGGTTGGAAAGAAAAATGAAAGAAAGAGAGAGAGAGAGAGAGAGAGAGAGAGAGAGAGAGAAATTGGAAAGTGGGGAGAAAGAGAAAGGAAAACAAAAGAAAGTGTGAGGAACGAGAAATAAAACTGGAACGAACTGGAGAAAATGTCAACAGAGAGAGAGAGAGAGAGAGAGAGGGGGGGGGGACTCTAAGAGGTAGGTAAAGAGAAAAGTTACAGAAAGAATCTCTTGAAAGGGGGGAGGGAGAGAAAGTAAAGAGAAAGTGGAAGAGAAACAGACAGATGGGTTTGAGAGAGAGAGAGAGAGAGAGAGAGAGAGAGAGAGAGAGAGAGAGAGAGAGAGAGAGAGAGAGAGAGAGAGAGAGAGAGAGAGAGAGAGAGAGAGAGAGAGAGAGAGCATAAAGTAAACATGTGAAAAAGAGAGAGTGTATGTCGGAGGAGAAAGAAATACTGAACAGTAAGAGTTAAGCAGAGAGAGAGAGAGAGAGAGAGAGAGAGACGGATAGAAAGTGAGGAGGAAAAGAAAGGAAAACAAAAAAAAAGTCGGAGTGGGCGAAAAGGAGAGAGAGAGAGAGAGGAGAGAGAGAGAGGTCACCCCTTGCTCCACTTCTCCCCTTGACACTGACATTGAGCACCCCGCCGAGGCCGTGTTTACTACGCACTCTGGAGACTTCGGCGCAGATATCGTTCTCCTTTAATTCCATTTTTTTTTTTTTCGATTTTTGTGATTTTCTGGCTCTCACCTCTTAAAATTTATACTTTTTTTTCGATTTATATGAATTCTTGGATTTGTTTTTATACGTTTGGCTCTTCAGATATTTAAGAAAATTATTCGATATATTTTTCCGTTTTCCAACTATCCCTGGAGGCTTTGGCGCTGTCTTCATCCGCCAATTACGTCTTCTTCTTCAGCTTACATTAATTTTTACCTTTTTTTTTTATGTAATGGACATTCAGAAATTTTTATGTAGCAGGTACCGTGTACTTTTATAACCAGGCAATGTTTACTATGCACTCAGGAGATTGCGGCACCATCATTATGCACCTTTTACTTCCTTTTTTTATCCTGCATTTGTTTCTGTCATGCATTAGAGGCTGCATGTATTTTAGCTCCTCTTTTGATTATCACGAAGAAGTTACATATGTGAAATCAGTGTTCTATAAGACAAATGACTTTAATACATAATACTCTACATACGTATCACTTGCCACGGAACATTTGATTGATTGTCCCGGCAGCCGCTGATCATGAGACTTCCGGCATACTCGGAGTGGCATTGGATGTGGCTCCATTACGGTGTGCCGACCCGTAACGGTGAGGTGATACGTGGTGTGTGTGTGTGTGTGTGTGTGTGTGTGTGTGTGTGTGTGTGTGTGTGTGTGTGTGTGTGTGTGTGTGTGTGTGTGTGTGTGTGTCACCTGCAAGGATACGGTTTGCGAGGCCATGGGACGTAAGAGAGCATGGAAGTTGATTTATTGTGTGTGTGTGTGTGTGTGTGTGTGTGTGTGTGTGTGTGTGTGAGAGAGAGAGAGAGAGAGAGAGAGAGAGAGAGAGAGAGAAAGAACAGGTATTAGGCAGTACACTTTCGGCAGCGTTCGGATTCGTCTCCCGGGCTGAGTGGTGTATACGCCATCTGTCGTCCGGCATGAATATTAATGCAATGTTTACTATGTTTGCCTCCACGCCGTACAGTTACACGCACACACACGCACACGTACACAGCCGCGGAGCGTGTGTACCGGGGATGTGTGTGTGTGTGTGTGTGTGTGTGTGTGTTACATGGTATGAAGGTTAACTACAATTAATGCTCAAAACTTCTTGATATGACTAGCGGATGTTTGGCTTCTCTAACTGAAAAGAGACGCCTTCACGTGGTGCCACCGATATGACAGGGTGGCTCCACTGCCTGGTCATCTAAATGTCCCTCAGTTCCTTCCCTATCCCCCAAGAGGAGGATGGTGGACCGCAACAGGGGAACCTCAGCCTGCAGTCCACTGGGATCACATTCAGATGAGCCTGGGGTTGCAAATACTACTCCTACTTCGCTGTTGAATGCTCTCTGTAATGTGGCATGCAGGCTAACCCCATCTAAGAACCGTTCCAATAAGTCATCAAAATACGAAGACTTCCTATACACCGTTACCCTCTTAGATGCAAAAACAGAGCCGTTAGAACCCTGAAATAACAGTAACAGTAGCGCTCTCTGTCTCCAGGACTGTTGACATTAGTAGCCATAAAAAACGAAGACTTTCCCTACACCACCACCCTCTTACATTAAAAACAGAGCCGTTAGAGCCATAAAATAACAGTAACAGTAGCGTTCCCTAACTGCACTACTGTTGACAAAGATAATAAGAGAATCTCGGGTAAAAATCCACGTCTAAACATTGCTTGCTCGTGATAATCTCAGAGTAACAGTACCCGCACGGCTCTCACGCCTGTATTTTCGTCTCCCTGTCATCTCCTCCTTAGCGATTTATTTCTCGTCGGTTAAGGAGGCTCTCTAACACCTCTTCCTTAGCGAGTTATTTCTCACCGGTCTCCCCAATACCCCTTTAATCGATTTGTTTCTCGATATGACTGGTTAATATCCTTTTGTACGTTATTTATGAAGAATAGGGCGATACTGGAAGGATTTATATAACACAGAATGGGACAGTGAGAAGTAACAAGCAAAATGAATCGATTAGGAAAATGTGTTAGGGAAGACTGGTGTGTCATATGAGGTTTTATGTGGTGTTTGAGATTATGTATGTCTGTGTGTACCAAGATGTCTGTGTACACCAAGATGGCTGTGTGCACCAAGATGTTTATGTGCACCAGTATGTCTAAGTGCACCTGTCTATAGATGGCTTTGTGTCGCATGATGTCTCTGTGTACCAGGACGTTTGTGTGTGCACTATCTGTGTGCACCAAGATGTCTGTGTGCACCAATATGTCTATGTGCACCTGTCTATAGATGACCGTGTGTTCCATGATGTCTATGTGCACTAGTATGTCTATGTGCACTAGTATGTCTACAGTATGTGCACTGGTATGTCTATGTGCACTAGTATGTCTATGTGCACCTGTCTACAGATGGTTTTGTTTACCAAGATCTGTGTGCACCAAGATGTATGTGTGCACCAAGATGTAAGCAGGCACTAGAATGTCTGTGGGCACCAAGATGCCTGTGTGCACCAAGGTCTCTGTGTGCATCAAACGTCACCAAGAAGTCTGTGTGCACCAAGATGTATGTGTATACCAAGATGGCTGTGTACGTCAAGATGTCGGTGCACCAAGATGTCTGTATATACCAAGATGGCTGCGTACACTGAGATGTCTGTGTGCACCAAGATGCCTGTGTACATTATGGCATCATGAACACACGAATAATTGAGTAGTGCACGTAAGACAGGTGCACATGGGGCACATGACGTGCATGGGGCAATTGGTGTACATAGTGAAAAGTGTTCAAGAAACAGGTGTGCATGGAGCAAGCGTACATGAGAGTGTGTATATAGAGCAAGTGTACACGCAGCAGGTGCACATGTACGCAAATATACATGGGGCAGGTGCACATGGAGTAGGTGTATAGGAAGCAGGTGTGCATAGGTCAGGTGTACATGGGTCGTGTGTACATGGGGCAGGTGTACGTAAGACATGGTGTACATACGGCAAGTGGTGTAAAGGGTGCGGTTAAACATGAGGCAGGTGTATATGACTGTACACAAAACAGGTGCACATGGAGTAGGTGTACACAGACAGGCGGAAATAAATACAAGTGTACATGGAGGAAATGAGCACGTCAGGAGTACATGCGGCAGGTGTACATGGGGCAGGTGCACATGGAGGCAGGTGTATATGGGGTAGGTGTACATGGAGGCAGGTGCACATGGGGCAGGTGCACATGGGGCAGGTGCACATGGAGGCAAGTGTACATGGGGCAGGTGTACATGGAGGCAGGTGTACATGGGGCAGGTGTACATGGGGGCAGGTGCATAAATTCCAGGTAGTGTACGGGATCAGGTGTTCATGAACGAGGTGCACGTGAGTCAGGTGTGCACAGGCCAGGTGGTGCACAAGTGGGCAGGTGTACATTGAAGAGATAGTTCGCATGAAGCAGATGTGCACAGTGCAAGTCTACATGGATGCAGGTGTACATGAGTCAGTGGTTTACACGTGGGCAGGAACAGACAGACAGACAGACAGACAGACACACACACACACACACACACACACACACACACACACACACACACACACACACACACACACACACACACACACACACACACACACTTGCCCCGGTGCCCTAGTGAAGACAGACACCTGTGTTTTTAGCCTCTCTCTCTCTCTCTCTCTCTCTCTCTCCACTTTCACACCCACCTTATCCACACTTCCACTAATTTCCACTACACCTCCACCTGCCGTCAACTCATTCACATTTATATTCATTATTTATCCACTTCCAACCCTCTCCACTCATCTGCATCATCCTACCTCATCCACCCTACTCACATTTCCACTATATCCACTACATCCACTTGCATCCACATACACCCACCTCCCTCCACTTCCTTATTCATCTGAGCCTCCACTTTCGTACCCACTTACTATTCCACCTAATTTCAGTCCATATCCACGTCTATCCACCTTCACACAGACTTACACCCACATCCAACCCCCTAACACATATCCACATCCCTCCTATAAAAACACCTCCACTGTATCCACACATCCGCCTACACCCTTCCATACCCATCTACACCCTCTGAAATCAACCTACACCTGTCTACACCTGTCTACACCCACCAGAGAATGTGGATGTGTGAGTGGAGAGGTGGTATAGGTTAGGGAGGGGTTCAGCTTCAATATTCCACTTATAATTCCACCTAAATCCACTTACGTACGTGTCTCAAGTACCTTAGACTTACTAGAGAGAGAGAGAGAGAGAGAGAGAGAGAGAGAGAGAGAGAGAGAGAGATGAAGAAGGCAGCAGAGGGTGTGAGGTGGGAGAGGGACGGGGAGGGTGAGGGGGGCAGGGCAGGAGGGGGGTGGTCGGAGGGGGGGCGGAGTGACCCCTAAACACGCGACCTTCCAGAGTAACGGGACTCTGGTGGTGGTGCTGGTGTGGGTTGCCAACTATGCCGGCTGTCTCACTCACTCCACACTCCCAACCCATACCACTCCACCCAACCTTACTCCACTCCATACAACCTAACCCCCACTCCACCCCACCCCACCCAGACCTAACCCCACTCCACACCAGCCCACCCATCCTTACTCCACGCCACATCACCCCACCCAACCTTACTCCACTCCACATCACCCCACCCAACCTTATTGCACTCCACCCCACCCCACCCAATCTTACTCCACTCCACCCCACCCCACCCAACCTTACTCCACTCCATACCACTCCACCCAGACCTAACCCCACTCCACACCATCCCACTCAAACCTAACCCCACTCCACACCACTCCACCCAGACCTAACCCCACTCCCCAACACCCCACCCAACCTTACCCCACTCCACCCCACCCCACCCAACCTTACTCCACTCCACCCCACCCCACCCAACCTTACTGCACTCCACATCACCCCACCCAACCTAACCCCACTCCACCTAACCTAACCTCACTCCACATCACCCAGCCCCGCTTCACACCAATCCATTAAGCCTTACCCCACTCCACACCACTTCATCAAACCTAACCCCACTCCACATAACCCAACCCCACTTCACTCCACCCCACCAGGCCTAAGCAATTTCCATATCACCTAACCCCACTCCACACCACACCACCAAACATAACCCCATTCGACATTACCTAACGCCACTCCACACCACTGCGGTCAACCCAATCCACTCATCACTCCACATACTTCATACCAAATCCCTACAACCCTAACCACATTTACAACAGCACTTAACACCCTCCCTGTGTACTCCCACACCAACCCACTCAACACACCACTCCACAACATACACTTACCTCACCTACATCTACAACCACAATTACCACTACAACCACAACAGAACCACCACATCAACATATAAGCCTTAGAATGACAACTTCAGCTATACCCTCACTGTAAAGGCACCCACTACAATACCAATCTACAACTACCATCCGCCTTAACGGGACTCAGGTAGTTAGATAACTGTCTCGCACTACCCCGACCTACAACAACAACTTCTATATTCATTTCACTCTAACCTGACCTAAAAATTGCCATCTCTCCATCTTGAATGCTGAGTTGTAACACTTAACACTAGAATATGATGCTAGTCACGAAGAAGTGCTGTGGAAAGGATGCAGAGTCGGAGTATTTCCATTTTCTGCATTTGGTATACGTGAAAGGAGACGTAAATGGACAAAACTCTGAGCCAAGTCAAAGTGAAAGAAATATAGAACATTCACAGCTACCAATACACCCACTGCTTCAAACACAGCTACAAGTACCGGCATTATGGCTACAATCACAACCACGGTTATAAAAGAAGCTAAAACTACAGCGCTACATTAAGCCAGAATCCATAATCACAAAGCTATATCTATGGAAAAGAGAGAGTGAGAGAGAGAGAGAGAGAGAGAGAGAGTTACGAAATCCATCCACCTCAGTAACGACCACGTAGAAAGCAGCAGTACCCAACAACTAAAAAAAAAGAGAGAGAGAAAAAGAAAAGGACAGCAAACAAAAGCTCTCTCCTCACCACCCTCTCCCTCCGGTGAAACAGCCAACAGGAAAAGCGCTTGATAGATCGGCCTAGAGGCTGGGAAACTGCTGAAAAAAGCTCTTCTAGGAAAGTTAGGAAGTATGTAAAGTTTTTTCCTCAATCCTTAGTTTCCAGGACGCCAGATTTCATTCTTTATACTACCGGACAAATATATTCAGAGTAGTAGTAGTAGTAGCAGTAGTAGAAGTAGTAGTAGTAGTAGTAGTAGTAGTAGTAGTAGTTGCAACCCCAGGCTCATCTGAACGTGAACCCAGTGGACTGCAGGCAAATTCCGACTTTCTTCTCCAGTTCTCCACACTTCTCTCGGCGGACTGAGGGAAGCATGTAACCAGGCAGTGAAGCCGCCTGGTTTTATCGGTGCCACCACATGAAGGCGTCCCTCTCCCGTACCAGCTCAATATTGAAGGGGATAATGAGGGCTATACCCAAACACAATCTCTCTCTCTCTCTCTCTCTCTCTCTTCAATCGTATTGGGGTAGCAAGAATAATGTCAAACTGACTAAGGCGCCAGATGGACTGATGGCAATTCACTCTAACAACAGATGTGGTTTACGCGCTACAATTCAAATCCCATTATGCAACCAGACTTTATTATTATCATTATTATTATTATTATTACTACTACTACTACTACTACTACTACTTTTTTTATGATATCGACTACGGTAACCTCGAATCGGGTTCCTACGCAACGAAAGAGGCCGTAATGGATTTGTCTGATGCTCCATACTCTGCTCTTTTCCCGGGTATATTTCCACTGATGGGGGGTGTTGGTGCTGGGGTGGGAAATAGGGATCATATTTTGTATTAATAATTTCCTGAATATTTATTGTATTTTCCTGTCATCGAATTGTCTGATGCTTTTTTATGCACGATAAGTAGATAGACAGAGAGATAGATAGGTAAATAGATAGCATGATAAATAGATAGAAAGATAGATAGATACACACACACACACACACACACACACACAAAACGACTGAGGCGAGCACGAAGTAAACAAATGGAAAAGAGAGAGTGTGCGTGTGGGAGGAAGAGAAAGAAATTACAAACAGCAAGGGTTGAAGCAGGTGTGTGTGTGTGTGTGTGTGTGTGTGTGTGTGTGTGTGTGTGTGTGTGTGTGTGTGTGTGTGTGTGTGAAATAGATAGATAGATAGATAGATAGAGAGAGAGAGAGAGAGAGAGAGAGAGACTGTGGTTTGACCTTCGACCCCACCCCTGAGGTCACCCACGCCTCAGCTCTTCCTCTCTAGGTCATGATAGTTGTGGTAGGGGTAGTGATTTTGCTAGCTGTGGTTGGGTGGTGGTTGTGGTAGTTGTGGTGGGTGGTAACTGTGGTAGACGTAGTAGCTGCGGGTAGGGGTAGGGGGTGTGGTGGTTGTGACAGTGGTGGTTGTGGTGGTAGTAGTGGTGGGTGGTTGCGTGGTAGGGGCAGGGACTGTGGAAGTTTTGGTACTTTTTTTTTTTTTTTTTTTTTTTTATGCGAGGAAGAAGGAACCAAAGGCCATGGCCCGCAGTAACAGTTCCCTCCAAGAGAAAAACAAAATACAATAGAGAGCCAAATTCAAGATCCGATCATTTTGAGATGCCTGGACACACTGCGTTTGAAAGACTGGAGATCATAGGCAGCAGGAAATACAGACAGAGGGAGACAGTTCCAGAGTTGACCTGTTGCATAAATGAAAGACTGGGAGTAACGGTTAACTCTTGCATTAGAGAGTTGGACAGAAAAGGGATGAGAGTTTGCTGCCAGACGGGTGCTACGCGCCCGTCGTAGAGGTGGAGGAATGCAAGCAGACAGTTCAGAGGAGCAGTGACCATTAAAGTAGCGATAGAAAAGAGATAAAGATGCAACAGTGCGGCGAAGAGACAGAGGTTGAAGGGAGTCAGTAAGAGGAGGAGAGTTAATGAGACGAAAAGCCTTTGACTCCACCCTATTGAGAAGAGCTGTATGTGGGGAGCCTCCCCACACATGAGAGTTGTACTCCACACAGGGGCGGATAAAACCCTGTATAGAGTCAACAATTGTGCAGGGGTAAAGAAAGAGCGGAGTCGGCTTAGCACACCCAATCTCTTAGAAGCAGATTTTACAAGAGATGTAATATGATCTTTCCAAGATAAGTCCCGAGTAAATGAAACCCCAAGCATGTTCAAGGATGATGCAGGATTAAGCTGAATATTATTAAACATTAATGGGTATACCTGTGGAAGATTTTGTCGGGTTGATAGGTGTAAGAACTGAGTCTTAGATGCATTAAAGACAACCATATTATTTTTACCCCAGTCAGCGATACGAGCCAAGTCAGACATTAGGTGTGCCATAGCCTCATCCCTTGTTTCTTGAAGTAACTGTTGAGATGGGCGTTGCGGGAACCGAATGGAAAGGTGAAGGGTGGAGTCATCAGCGTATGAGTGGATAGGGTTAGATGTACAGCTTAGAAGATCATTGATGAATAAAAGGAAGAGAGTTGGTGATAGGACAGAGCCCTGAGGAACACCACTGTTGATAGATCTAGGAGAAGAACGATGGCCGTCTACAACAGCGGCTATAGAACGACCAGAAAGGAAGCTAGCGATGAAGGCACAGATAGAAGGATAGAAACCGTAGGAGGGCAGTTTGGAAATTAAAGATTTATGCCAGACTCGATCGAAAGCCTTTGAGATGTCAAGTGCAATGGCAAAGCTTTCGCCAAAGTCCCGAAAGGAGGATGACCAGGAGTCTGAAAGGTAGGTGAGAAGATCGCCAGTGGAGCGTCCCTGACGGAACCCATACTGACGATCGGAAAGAAGGTTGTGATAGGAAAGATGCCTTAAAATTTTTCTATTAAGAATTGACTCGAAAACTTTTGAAATACAGGACGTTAAAGCAATTGGACGATAGTTGGAGGGTTGGGAGTGGTCACCCTTCTTTGGGACTGGCTGAATGAGAGCAAACTTCCAGCAAGAAGGAAAGGTACAAGTTGACAGACAAAGGCGAAAGAGTTTGCCTAGGCAGGGTGTAAGCACAGAAGCACAGTTCTTGAGAACAACAGGAGGGACCCCATCAGGCCCATATGCCTTGTTAGTACTGAGGCCAGTGATGGCAGAAAATACATCAACTGAAGAAATTTTAATGTCAGCCATGAGGAAGTCAGAGGGGAGAAGTGAAGGAGGAACAGCACCGGAATCGTCTAAGGTGGAATTGGAGGAGAAAGTCTGTGCGAAGAGATCTGCTTTATCAGTAGAAGAAATAGCTACAGAACCATCAGAGTAGAAAAGAGGAGGGAAGGATGATGAGGTAAAGTTGTTAGAAAGATTTTTGGCAAGGTGCCAGAAGGAGCGGGAAGAATTCGAGTTGGAGAGTTGAGAGCATTTAGTATGGATGAAATTATTTTTAGTAGAGCGAAGAACAGACTTAGCACGATTCCGGGCAGAAACGTAAAGATGATGTGATTCAGGTGTGGGTTGGCTCCGGTACCATTTGTAGGCCCTCTCCTTGTTGCGGACAGCATTAGAACAAGCGTGATTAAACCAAGGCTTTCTTGCGTTAGTCAAAGGATATGAGAAAGGAATGTATGCTTCCATGCCCGAGAGAATAACCTCCGTAATGCGCGAGGCACACTCAGATGGCTCCCGGCCATGGAAGCAATAATCATTCCAGGAAAATCAAAGAAGTACTGCCTGAGGGCCTCCCAGTTAGCGGCTCCAAAAAGTGCCACAGACGACGTTTCCCTGGAGGGTCCACAGGCCGTACCGGAGTGATAGGACAGGTTAAGGTAATAAGGTTGTGATCGGAGGAGCCCAACGGAGAGAAAAGATTAACAGAGTAAGCAGAAGGATTAGTTGTGAGGAAGAGGTCAAGTATGTTGGAGCTCTCTCCAAGGCGGTCAGGGATACGGGTAGGGTGCTGTACAAGCTGCTCTAGGTCATTAAGGATAGAAAAGATGTAGGCTTGTTCACCAGGTGGATCCGTGAAAGGAGAGGAGAGCCAAAGGTGGTGGTGAACATTGAAATCTCCAAGAATGGAGATTTCAGAGAAAGGAGAAATGGACAGAATGTGTTCCATCGTAGAAGTAAGATAGTCAAAGAATTTTTGATAGTCAGTAGAATTCGGGGATAAGTAAACAGCACAGATATATTTAGTCAGAGAATGACAGGAAAGCCGAAGCCAGAGTGTGGAGAATTCAGAAGAATCAAGTTCAGGAACACGAGAGCAAGATAAGTCGTTGCGTATGTATACACAACAGCCACCTTTGGCTTTGAAATGAGTATAGAGAAAGTAGGAGGATACAGAAAGGGTTTGCTGTCGGTTGCCTCAGACAGCTGAGTCTCCGTCAGAAAAGAAGGTGAGGTTTAGAGGAGGAGAGGTGGTGCTCAACAGAGCGAAAGTTAGATGAAAGGCCGCGAATGTTGCAGAAATGAAGAAGAAGAGAGTCAGACAGTGGTTCCAGGCACCTCGAGTCGTCACCGGGAGAGGGGCAGATGGCGGGGGCATTTATGGTCCCCCCCCCTGGGGACTCCGAGGCTTGATTAATAGACGCCATTTTTATTGATTTTTGAAAAGGAAGTGTAGTGTGTACTGTGCATGTAGTTTGGTGAAGATAGTTAGAGAAATTTGTACTGGAGAGCATGCTGGCCTACTCTCTGTGTAACTGAGACACTGAAAAAGTTCAGCAAAGGGGGATGGTCAGGAACTAGTCCTGAGGGCTGATGAAACGGGAGCTCCAGCACTCCCTGTCATCAGCTTTCCATCCACCTCGGGAGTACTGCCCTGCTCGACTGGTGCTACAGTGCGGTTTTGGTAGTTCTCGTGGATGGTAGTGTGGTAGGGATGGAGGGTGTGGTGAGACTGACAACTGTTATATTGGTGGTAGTTGTGGTTGGACAGGAGTTGTGGTAATTTTTGGTAGAGGTAGGATTCGTGGTAACTGTGGTAGAGGTAGGAATCGTGGTAGTTGTGGCAGGGGTAGGATTCATGGTAGCTGTGATAGGAGTGACACTGTGGCACGTATGGCCCACTGCGTAAGACACAGAGAAGGGGAGAGGAACATTAGAGAGAAGAGCAAAACATCATGAGAGAGAAAATGAGAGGAAGATTGGGAAGAGGAGAGGAAAGGGGTGGGGAAGAAGGGAGACGAATGATTAGGAGAAGGAAAAGAGACAAGAGAAAGACGTGAGAGAAGAAAAGAGGATGAAGTTGAGGAAGAAGAGATGAGAAGAGTACATGTAGGGAAAGAGGTATGACAGACAGGAAGAAAGGATGATATCAGGGAAGGGGAAAGGAGGAGGATGTTAGAAGAGAGGGGGGAGTACAGCCAGGAGAAGGAGAAGATAAGGAGGAAGACAGGAGAGGCAGGAAGAGGAGGAGGATAGGAAAAAGAAATAGAGGGAGGACAGGAGGAAGATACGGAGAAAAAAAAGGTGAGGACCAGGGAAGAAGAAAGGTGGAGGATGGTATAAAAAAAAAAAAACGAATACAAGCAGGAGATGAGGATAATATGGAGGAAGAAAGAATGAAGGAAGAAGGGGAAAGGTTAAGAAGAAAAGAGTACAACAGAACTGAAAAGTGTATGAAGTCGACGTCTTTTTTGGAAATTACAACAAGAGGGTGAAAACAATGGGACAGTGAGAGAGGAAGACCGAGAAAGAGGTGAAGAGAAAGAATGGCAGAATACGTAAGGGAAGGAGGGTTGGAGTGGCGGGAGGGAGTACAGGGGAGTGGAAACAGAGAGGCTTGGAGAGATAGGAGAGAGTACTAAGAAGCTAGGCGGCATTTTTTACTACAGCTTCCATGGATAAAGATTTGAATAGAGGGTCTGGCAGTTAATATACAGATAAACAGAATCCACAAGAGGTAACAGATGTATTCCAAAGCCAATTCCCCAAGTACTTGGCTCACACAGGCGTTCGTCTACCCTCTGACCCCAATTCACACATCCCTCTGTCGTGGTTGGATATGGCCGCACTGCAGACCCTTTGGCAAACACACATCAGACAATATCCCCCACTGGACCACGACTCTCATCCTCCCGCCCATACACAGGACTTAACCCCCTCAGTCTAAAGGCGTCTCTCTCTCTCTCTCTCTCTCTCTCTCTCTCTCTCTCTCTCTCTCTATCTATCTATCTATCTATCTATCCATCTGCCCATCTGTAGTAACGTGATTAGATAGTTTCCTTTAGCCTCTTCACAACCTCTCTCCCCCTAAGCTGAATGGAGTCTCTGAAAGTAATAAGAAGTTCTAAAAATACATCATCAATTTTAAGGGAATATCTCTCGTGTTCTGTAGAGCTCTTTCATCCTTTCTCTACAGTGACGACTTTTGTACTGTTTTCTTGTTACCTCGAGAAATGGCGAGATTAAATTATAACCTTCATTTGCTAAGCTTTGGAGAGTCTTTTGAAGCTAAGGAGACTGGATACAACCTTCATGTATTTCGACCTTGAGGGATTACTAGCTTCCACTCACCCTGTTTCACTACTTGGTCTCCCCTAAGCTGAATAAAGCCGTCTGGAGGTGGCAACAATAAAGCAAGACCAGAGCACGGATGCCCTAGTTATTCTTTAAGCTCAACCAACCCTACAAATCACACCAGTTAACAATGACTACAAAAGCTAGGCGAGTGACAGAGGCGGCACAATGGAGGGCGTTGTTCAAGCTCTCCAGGGGTTACATTTATAATCCCTCTCCAGCTTTAGTTGCATATAGGAATGCTTTTTACAGTTATATCTACATTTATAAAGCTACTAAACCAAAGCGAATATTAAAGTGGAAAATACGACTTAGCACAATAATTCCTGATAATAAATAAATGTTTTGGAGTGTGATTTATGAGGAAAATTTGTTCAGATTGTCTATGGATGCTACCCCAGAGCGACCCGAATCCGACCATGACGAAGGGGTGTGAAACGGGGTCAGAGGAAGGAAGATCACCAGCAGAGGAAGGGGTGAATTTACCTTGGAATTCATCTTGTCTCTTATGCAATGTGTTTATCTGAGAGAGAGAGAGAGAGAGAGAGAGAGAGAGAGAGAACCAACCTTCTTTCTCGTCATTCTTCACCACTTCCTCTTGCCATTTCTTCTTTTCCTTCCTCTGTTTTTGTGGTGTCTATTAATTTTTTACCTGAGGCCTCCAGTTCCAGAGTTCATCCAGTATATTCTAGACAAAAAACCGCCTCCAAGCTTCTCTGTCAACAATCATCACTATGCCCCCTCTACCAACCGCCTCCCATCCCCACTACACATGTATGGATGGAGTTTCATATTGTACTCTCTCTCTCTCTCTCTCTCTCTCTCTCTCTCTCTCTCTTGTGCTGATCTCCATAAAGAATGACCCACTCTTTCCACACCTCACACCTGCAGTCCCTAAGCATCTGGGGCGCACCAACGCAAGTGTGTGTGTGTGTGTGTGTGTGTGTGTGTGTGTGTGTGTTGGGAAAGGCTGAGGTTATATTCTCGCGGTCTGTCTTATTTTGTGGGAAGTGGGCGGGGAGGTCCGTCTGGGGAGTTGCACGGTCATGTAGTGGTGATGTAACAGTAATAGTGATGAGGAGAACAGTAGTAATGACGATGTAAACAGTAATAACCTTATTTTCAACCAGTATACCTAGCCTATCATCATAACTGTTTAACTATAACTACGGTCACTACACCTACTCATCACCATCACCACAGCTATCATCACTATCCCCTCAAAAACGCCTACACCCACGGCATCTATCAAGAGACACTCAAAAGCACGAATATCACCTTCATCTGGTGTCTCTCATACCATCATCGCCATACTCATCACCAGTCACCAATTCAACACAACTATCATATTAATCACATTATTGCCACAGCACGTCCACACACACACACACACACGTCACCATTACATCCACATCACCACCAATGGCTTGCTATCACCACTATCACCACTGCATCTATGTACACACTGCACTCAAAGATTTCAGCGCTATTTTTTTTATTTTTTTTTTTTATCTAAACTAAAATTTTATTATTGTACACGGATAGACCTCAATGCCATCATACCAGCAAGTAGTGATCCAACAGGAGGTCTTGTCCAATTTAACATCATTTAATACTATTAGCACATGCAAATATTTCACTGTTATCGTTACGTAGTGATCTCAAGGGGCATTATTTTTACCACCATACATCACTTCACACAGACTTCAATGCCATCGTTAAGAAGTGATCTCAAGGGACAATATCATTACCACATTACTTCACAAAGACTTCAATGCCTTTAAGTAGTGATCTCAAGGGACATTACATTTTCCACCATACATCACTTCACAAAGACTTCAATGCCATCGTTAAGTAGTGATCTCAAGGGACAATACTTTTACCATCATACATCACTTCACAATGACTTCAATGCCATCGTTAAGTAGTGACCTCAGGGAACTATTCATTTACCATAACAAACACTTAAGAATGATAGTACGTAGTGATCTCAAGGGACTGGTCATTTTCCATCATATATCTCTATCCAAAGACTTCAATGCCATTTTTAAGAAGTGATCTCAAAGGACTACTCAATTACCATCACAAAGATTTCAATGTTGTCTTTAAGTAGTGACCTCAAAGGACTATTCATTTGCCATCACAAAGACTTCAATGCCATTTTTAAGTAGTGATCTCAAAGGACTATTCATTTACCATAACAAAGATCTCAATGCCATCGTACAAAGATTTCAATGCGTCTTTAAGTAGTGATCTCAAGAGACGATATCAAATTCACCATCACATCGCCACACAAAAAAGTCAATGCTATCCTAAGTAGTAATCTCAAATAACACTCATAATTTCCTGACCTTTTAGTAATTCTCTAGTATGAGTGTGGATGGTATAAGTGATGTGGAATGACTGGGGTGGTGTGGATATGGTAGTGATATGAAGACGGGCGACTGTGCAAGAGATCTAAGCAGTCTGAATATACGGTTAGGGCATTACTTCTGTGTATGTGGTTGTGACTTACGGTATTTTTTAACACTGAGAGAGCAAATGGAAAGATGGAAGAACAGTTAAAAACACCCATACGTCAGGTTCATTCCACTACACACGCTGCCTGATGGTCCTCCTACTTTCACGCTTTCTCTTTCTTTGTTTCTGGATATTGATGCTTCACCCCGTCTCTTCGGTGCAATTTAGGGTTGGGATGGTAAACATGATGACATACCGGTACTGTAAGCATCAATATTCTTTCATATCTTACTTTTATTAGCATTGACAGATTACACGAATATCATAGACACAAATATATAACGGTGCGATGCAGAAATTAAACTGGTAAGGAAGAGTTAGAGACAGCCTTCCAAGTTGACTATACAGTACTCGTTTTTACTTTCTGGTCTAAAATTTCTCTCTCTCCATCTTGAATGCTGATTTGTAATAACGGATTAGCAAAAGAATACGATGCTCGTCAGAGAGAAATGCTAAGGGAAAAATGTAGAGCCGTAGAACCGTCTTATATTGCCACTGAGATATCTGAAATAAGTTGCAAAAGGACGAAACTCTGGACCAAGTTAAAGTTAAAGGAGCATAGTCACGAAGAAACACTATAGAAAGGATGTAGAGCTCACTGTCAAAATCTCTGCCAAGTTAAAGCAAATGACCAACAGAATGAGTCTTTCTTTAAAGTGTGCCCTTGCCAAATGTAGTTGCTGGATAGACTAACACTAAAATATGGTACTAGTCACGAAGAAGTATTATGGATAGACTGTAGAGCCATAGCATTGTCTTATTCCGTCACCGGGTACTGGAAATAAACTGCAGAAGAAAACAAGAAATTCGCGCCAGGTTAAAGTGAGTTATAAGATACGAGCCTCGATACAGTCTTCCCTTACCAAATGCAGTCACTGGATAAGCCCGCCCGTGACCTTCAGACGCTGTTACTCTGGCATCCTTGAAAACGTTTGGCCCGTATCTGTTTTCGTGGGGTGGGGATTTTTCTGATGCAAGACCTCCTAAACCTACGCGTTGTATTTTGATTGGTGTGTGTGTGTGTGTGTGTGTGTGTGTGTGTGTGTGTGTGTGTGTGTGTGTGTGTGTGTGTGTGTGTGTGTGTGTGTGTGTGTGTGGAGAGTATCACCCTATCAAGCAATGTACTGTATTACGTCTTCTTTACCAGTTATTTCAGCACATTACAGTACACTGATATTTTCTTACTTGGTGTGTAGGTATCAAGGCGTTCCAATCTCATCTTGTCCTTCAGGCTTCAGTTCCAAGGGCTTGCTGGGATTTATTGCTCACATAATGCCCCGGGGCCCGACGCTCCTGACGGGTAAATACAGAAGTTACATAAATACACAGACCGACTTTCTGGTTGTGGAAGCTGGAGGGCAGGATAGCATACCAGAAGGATTTGAGCCGGAAAAGAGGTCTGAATGATGATGAATATTATGATGATGATGATGATGATGATGATGATGATGATGATGATGGTGGTGGTGGTGGTGGTGGTGGTGGTGATGTTGATGATGAAGATGATGATGATGATGATGATGATGATGATGATGATGATGATGATAAATAAGCCAAAACAAAGAGATAAGGTGCAAGGGAGGCTCTCAAACTCACGAAATAAAGAAAGGTAAATACATAGACCTTTGTTAGAATATAATGCGGTCAAGATCAAGAAGAAGAAGAGCTCCTAGGTTTTTTTTTATATATTTATACCTTTGTACCATTACTGAAACATACGATGGAAAATGGAAGAAGTTTGGCCTTTAATTAATAGGCTCGTATTCTACATGCCTCTCAAGTCCGTAACACCTTTTCTCTGGTGATTTATTTTCCACATTACAGCGCATATTCTCTCGTATGCTTTTAATACAAACGATTATATTAAAAGGATATAAGTATCAAACAAGAGGATACTACGGTGTCATACGTAAAATAAATCGCTAAGGAAGTGATGCAACGGAGTTTTCAAAGTCAAATAGATTAGACACCTCGGCGGACTCAGTTTTAATTAGACTTATGTGTGTACTTAGAGTGTGGGCGGAAGTATTCTCGCTCTCACTCCGCGTGCTTAAACAGTTATAGCGTTGTGTGTGTGTGTGTGTGTGTGTGTGTGTGTGTGTGTGTGTGTGTGTGTGTGTGTGTGTGTGTGTGTGTGTAAGAGCCGCCATCCACACTTCCTGGCGTGCTGTTTGCTTATGCCTGCGGAGGAATGTGTGTGTGTGTGTGTGTGTGTGTGTGTGTGTGTGTGTGTGTGTGTGTGTGTGTGTGTGTGTGTGTGTGTGTGTGTGTGTGTGTGCGCGCAGCGCTAGGATATAAAATAGTACCCCTTGATAATTCTGTAGTTTCTTCAAGTACGGAAGTTTTGTTGTTTGATGTTTACTCTCTCTCTCTCTCTCTCTCTCTCTCTCCCTCTCTCTCTGAATTTTCTCCTCTATTATTTTATTGGTTTTCTTCCTATCAGCTCAACCTCCTCTTGTCTCTCTTCGTCTTCTCCTTTTCCTTTCCGTTTCTTCTCTTCCTTTCATTGTCATTTCTTCTCTAATTTTCTTTCTCATTTCTCGTTTCTTCCTCCTTCTCCTCCCTCTTCCTCCTGTCCTTTCCTTTCCCCTTCTCTTTTCCTTCTCACTCTTTCCTCCTCTTCTTTCCTCTTCCCGTCTCTTCTCTTCCTCCTCCCCTCCTCCCATCTGCGTCCCCCTACCCCCTCCAAATGGCACAGTGTAGTATGTGGATAAAGAAGACACCTGTGATGCTTCCTAGTACTGTGTGGGGGGCCTCAGGTAACGGAGCGGTGAGGTGTGTGTGTGTGTGTGTGTGTGTGTGTGTGTGTGTGTGTGTGTGTGTGTGTGTGTGTGTGTGTGTGCGTGCGTGCGTGCGTGCGTGCGTGCGTGCGTGCGTGCGTGCGTGTGCGTGTGTGTGTGTGTGTGTGTGTGTGTGTGTGTGTGTGTGTGTGTGATAGATAAAGATAGGGAGAGGGGGGGACACAGGTAGAAAATGAAGGGGAGAAGAAATACAAGAGGAAAAAGAAAACGAAAACACGAAAGTAAGAAAAGCAAAATGAAAATCTGAAGGAGAAGGAGGAGGAGGAGGAGGAAAAAGAGAAGCAGGAAATATAAGGAAAATGAAAAAAAATAACATAAAATAACGTAACCACAACACTCCAAGCACCAATTCTCAGCTTTCCACCCCACTGTCATTTTGCCTTGATCCAGAAGCGATTATATATGTGAAGGCGACAATTTGTACACAGGCAGGATTTCAATGGCAATGGCTGTACTTCCAGGGGGTCAGAGTCAGGGGTTATGTGCAACTGAACGCTAGAGGAAAGGGGAAGAAAACTGGAAAAATATATTGTGCTGAATTAGTGAGATAGTTGTTAATGTTGCTGTTGCTGTTGTTGAGTGAGAATGTTGTTGTTGTTGTTGTTGTTGGTGGTGGTAGTGGTGGAGGTGGTGGTGGTGGTGAGTGAGAATGTAGTAGCTGTTGTTGTTGGTGTTGGTGTTTTGTGGTATTATCGTCAGTCTTACCGATATTGTCACTTTAATTCCAGTTCTCGTTAATAAGACAATATTATGGAATTATCTAAGTACGCTTTTCTTCCATCTTCAGTAGAATTTACAAATGAATCTTTCTAAGGCACGGACGTCAACACTGGTCTCATTTTCTGCTTTCTTTTTCAATTACTGTATTTTCTATTAGTTCCGTAAAATAGTGTCCATCAGCTAGCACTGATAACATTTCGGTTCCAGGAGAATTTGTTTTTATTTCTGTGCATTAAAGTTTGCAGTAACGTTGGCTCCATAACAGAACAGTCCTACAGCCATATACTGAATGTGAACTTTAGAAAGGCCTGAGTAGAACAGAGACTGCAGTATTGAAAAGCTTATAAAAGAACGACAAAGGTTGAATGAAAAACTGAACGTAGTGACTAGTAACTGGAAAAAATCATAAACTCGTGATTAAACCCACTTGTGAATGTCAGCCTCAAAATGACATCAGGCTGGTGATAAAATTAAAACTGTACATATTCCCTTCACTTCGTGGGGTCACTCCTAAGCTGATCATTCAAAAGTGCTCGTCTGTAGCAAAAAGTATTACCAAAATCGTCACCCTTCTAAGTATATTAACGAAAACGCCCCGTAAGAAACTTTTAGTACACATGGGCCACAGGCAGTACACATTATACTCCGCGAGTTTTCTCTGACGTGTGTATTTTTGGCGGGAGTTTGATGTCAGAAGAGAAACCACAGCGAACCGAACTTCATATCCGGGTGTGGTGGTGGTGGTGATGTGAGAGATGTGATTGTGGTGACTGTGGTGAAGTGGTGGTGGTGATTGTGGTTTAGTTGGTATTACTAGTGGTGGTGGTGGTGGTATTTGTGGTGGAGGTGGTATCAATAGTATGACAGTGGTGGAGATGGTATTAACAATGGTGGTGGTGACTGTGGTGGAGATGATATTAACAATGATGGTGGTGACTGTGGTGGATATGGTATTAACAGTGGTGGTGGTGACTGTGGTGGAGATGGTATAACAGTGGTGGTGGTGACTGGTGGAGATGGAATTAAGAGTGATGTTGATTGTGGTTGAGTTGGTATTAAGATGACTGGTGGAGGTGGTATTAAGTGGACGTGGTGACTGGCGAATGTGGTATTGACAGTAGTAGTAAATGTGGTGGAGGTGATATTAATATTGGTGGTGATTGTAACAGAGCTGGTATTAAAAGTGATGCTGACTGTAATGACGGTGGTGATGGTGATAGCGATAGAAATAGTTATGACAATTAAGGGAAAGGTGACGGCACTTGTAGAGGTGATGATTATAGTGAGGACTGAAGGTAGGTCTGGTATAGAGGCATTGTGGATTTACAGTGTTCTTTGTTTTATGTGGTGGAGAGAGTGTGGTGATGCATGGTGGAGTATGATTGACTGTGATGGAGTGTGGTAGATGAGGTAGAGGAGCATGGTGAAGTAGTGAGTGCTGTGGATGGGAAAGGTGGTGGTTGAACTGGTTGAACTAAGAGTGAAGGAGTACAGTAGTGGAAAAGTGTGGTGAACTGTGGTGAGTAATAACAAAGAGTGTGGTGAAGGTGTATAACTGAGTGGAGGGTGGAGGAGTGTGGTGGAATATTGTGGAGGCAGTGATGGAGGAGTGCAGTGGCGAGCATGTGGAGGACTGTGAAGTGATATATGGGTGTGGTGGAAGTTGTGGTAGAGTGTGGGTGAAGTCTGAAGGATGGGTGTAGATTGTGGTAGCGGAGTGGAGGAGTGTGCTGGAGGAGTGTGGCTGACTCTGGTGAAATATTGTGCAGGGCATTTAGAAAAGTGTGGCAGACTTTGAATAGAGAATGTAGTTGACTGTTGTGGAGTATGACAGAGGACCTTTAAAGAAGTGTGGATGACTGTGGTGGAATGTGTCTGACCGTGGTGGGGTGTGGTAGAGTATTGTGGAGTATGGCGGTGGGGTGTGGTGGAGTAGTGTGGCTGAGTGCGATAGGTCGGACCCTGAGCCACCACAGCCGGCTGGAGTAACGGTATCAGGAGCATCTGAATAACATGCTGATACGTCTCTCTTAACCCCCACTCCACCCCTCCTCCAACCCCTCACTCCCCTCCCCTCTCCCAACCTCTCACTCCCCTCCCCTCCCCAACCCCTCACACCCCACCCCACGCTCCCTCACTACTGAACCCCCTCCAGACCCCACTTCCTAGATAGTGAACCCCCATAATATCCACTTCAGACACCTCTCTAATATCAGTACCTCTCGTCTCACTTTCTCGCTAGTGAATCCTTCCCCCCAACTCCACTTCCTCGACTGAACCACCAACCCCACTTCCCCAATTGAACCCCAGCCCCACTTCCCAGTTACTGAACCATGTCACCTTCACCTCTTCCATTTTGCACATTGCTTACAACAATCGCCACATAATCCTCATTCGCTTCACAAACCCCACTACTAGTAATGCCCCCACCGTCTCCCCTCCCACACACATACACTTCCCAAACCCCTCCCTCCTCGCTTTTGGCAACCTCCTTTTCCTCTCCTAATAGGTAGTACAAACATTCTGTCTTCTTTGTAGATGAAACCATCCTCTTTGCTTCCGTTTCATCCTCTCCTTTACATAGAGCATTAGCAAGAAAGTCATTGTGCAATGGAAAACACTATTATATTTCACACACACACACACACACACACACACACACACACACCTGGTACTGCCATACTTAACACTGCCACACCTGACACTGCCAAACACGGTCACACCTGGCACTACTGATGAAATTTATCTCATGTGCTGTTCTTGTGCAGGACTACTTCCCCATCTTCTTACTTGTGCCGCGCTTGTTTTCCGTAATATCGCCTCTCCCTTAATGCTCCTCTGTCAGTGAAGACGAAAGCTCTATACGAATTGTTACAGATGTGAACACCTGTCGGTCATTTGTTTAACTTATTTACTTCTGCCTATCTCTATATTTTTTGCAGTAGTCGTTGCTCGGGAAATATTAGTGTTCCTTTTTTGTGCGAAATGCTAAAAACAGTCTTCTTGATTATTAGGTAATTTTCTGATAACGCCATTTGGTAAAACTATTTGCATTTTCTTTATTACGAAATTATTAAAATAAGTTGCATTACGCCTTGCAGTTTAGATACCAGCTTAATAGTCTCTCTTTTTTCCACAGAATCACACACACTACAAGTCGTCAGCCGGCCAGCATCATGGCGGTCGGGTGAAGCCAGGCAGCCGACATCTTGGCAGTCCTGTACCTAAAGCGCGGCCAGGAGGAGCCTCACACACGCGAGAGAGGCGAGAGGGGGAGCAGGCGAGGAGGGAGAACATTAGTGTGAGAGAAAAACAGAGGGAAGGGAAGTAGGAAAACGAAGGAAGAGGAAGAGACACGGGAGAAAGAGGGAAGAAGAAGAGAGAGGGGAGAGGTGTATTTAAAGACAATTTTTGCGGGGAGAAGAGCACAAGTTTTAAGTTACGTGGAGGAAATGACGGTGTAAAATGCACTTCTAAACAGAAGAACTTTACTGTGAAGTGTACTAGCGATTTTTTTCTTTAATATTGCTGAACGAACTAGGAAAAAGGGTATAAAATCATAAACACTGAAAGGGTTTTTATTTTTTGAAAGATTTAGACAAGAAACCTATAAAACTTAAACAAAGAAGTGTGTTATTAAAAATTGAACTTATAGTGAATTGAAGAAGAAACTGTAACCAGCCAGTCAATCCAGAAACAATAATTCAAAAAAGGAGGAACAACTGATTAGCGAGAAATTTCAACCCGACTGATATTTCCGGGTTGAATAAGTGACTGATTCGTCTACCCATTCAAGTAAACACGCAAGATGATGATGAGTAACCGCAGACGCATCTCACTGGGGATGTCTTTCGCCCTTGTGACCCTATTTCTGGGCCAGGTCAGGGCTCAGGACTCACCTACTACCACCCCAGCACCTACCACAACTACCACCATCGCTACCACCTCGTCCTCTATTTCCCCTTCCATCATATCCAGTAAGTAGACGTAAAACAGAATTTCGTCCTGTTTCCAAGACTGTACATAATCTTTGTTTACATGGAGAAACGAACTATCTTGGCTCTTGTGCTGTTCTGTCTTTCACACCACACAGACCCATTTTTACCTGAGACCAACTCTAGATGAGACCAGTGTTAGGAGGCCAGTTTCTTTTGAGACCAGTTTGACATTAGACCAACTTTATGGACACGAGACTAGTTTTAGGAGACTATATTTCTAAGACCAGTTTCTAGAGAGTGTTTTTAAGAGACCAGTGTGACAGGAGACCAACTTCATATGTGACCACTTCTGAGACACCAGCTCCACACCAGACGAACGTAGACTAACATAACACGAGACCATCTTCATACTAGACCAGTCTTCTGAAAACAATTTTACAAGAAACCAACTTATAGACCAACTGCACCAAAGACCAGTTTTACGAGGTTAATTTTAAGAGACCAATATGAGACCAATTTTACGAGACTAATTTTAAGAGACTAATATGAGACCAGTTTTACGAGATCAACTTCACACGAGACCGACTATACGAGAGATTCGTTTTACGAGACCAGTTTTAAGACAAGTTTACACGAGACCAAATTCACATGAGATTAGTTTCACGAGACCAGCTATAGGGGACCAAGGGACCAACTCCACACAGAATCAGCTCCACACTAAACTAGATTTCCGAAACATACTGTACGAGACCAATATTACGAGACCACAGATGGACCAATTTTGCAAGACCATTTTGACGAGACCACAGACAGACAAATATTACGAGACCAATTTGACGAAACCACAGACAGACCAATTTTACGAGACCACAGACGGACCAATTTTACGAGACCACCGATGGATCAATTTTGCCAGACAAATTTGACGAGAGACCATGGCAGACCCACACACAGACCTTATTCTTTTTTTCTTAAATAGGATGTCATGTAATAAACTATTTTTATTTATTTCTGTGATCAAATGAAGGTGGTCTGGGGAAAATATGTGCTAATTATATCTAAATAGTAAAAATAAATAAATAAATAGGTAAAATAGAATAAATATGGGAGCTTCGATGTGCCTAAATATTCACTAAATACTGGCACATGTATAGAACTGAGAGAGAGAGAGAGAGAGAAAGAGAGAGAGAGAGAGAATGTGTATTATTTAAAAAAAAGCACATGTTTTCTCTTAACCCTCCATCGTTCTATCAAATCTACATAAATATCAATAAACCTGCTTGTTATATAAAACCAAATATTTATAAACCTCTTCCGTAAATAAAAATAACATTAATATACCAGAACAATCTCCCACAGATGGACGAAGTATGGTATAAGTCTCACAGGCATCTCATAAATGTGTGTTACTGTGTCGTGTGTTTCTCCCTGCATATCATTGTTGTGGTCTTATGAGAGAGAGAGAGAGAGAGAGAGGTTGTCCTGTGTGTGTGTGTGTGTGTGTGTGTGTGTGTGTGTGTGTGTTATTGTGCTTGTGTGTGATTGCGTGGGAAACTATGTGTGTGTGTGTGGGGGGGGGGGTTACTTAGCTACATAAACATACAATACACTTAGTAATGTCAATATTATACACTTACCATAAACAGATATAAAGAAATACTGATGGGATTAATAAGAGCATACCAAGCCTTCAACAGTAAAACCAAATGGATTAGGGTGAAAGGGTGAAGACGCAAAGGGAAGGGTGATACGTGACGAGGAGGGGATGGTGGGTCAGAGTGAGGAGTGAGGGTGAGGGGGCGTTAGGATGAGGGTGAGGGTGAGTCAGGGTGAGGGTGAGTGAGGATTTGGGTGTAGGGTGAGGGGTGAGTGGCACGGCACATTTAGGAGGGGTGCACCTGAACACTTGCTCCCCAGAAATAATAATAATAATAATAATAATAATAATAAAAACAAACAGCACAGAGTATAATAATATCCGGTATATCTCTAATTGGTGACCCCCCCAACCCGCAATATTTCTTTTATATCCATCACTGGAGAGAAGCGAGAGGTGGATGAGGGTGTAGGTGTGAGGTGTGGGTGTTGAGTGAGTGAGGGGGGAAGGGTGGGAGTGACGGGAGGGTGAGGGGTGAACGAGTGGTGTAAGGTCATTGCCCCCACAGTACCCCCACCCCCACCCCCTCACGTCCTTGCAACCCCCACTGCTCACACCGCCTCTGATTGGCCGGGGGAGAGGTGAGGGAGGGGAGGGTAGGTGTGAGGAATGTGGATTGAGAGGTAAGGGTGAAGGTGAGGTTAAGGGTGACGGGTGAGGAGGGGGAGGGGGTTGAAAGGTGAAGTTCAGGGTGAGAAGTGCTTTGGGGGAGGGGTGGAGGGGGAGGGGAGGGGTTGAGGGATGAAGCTGATGACTTAACCTCTTCGTTACAATGATCTCTTATCTACCTATGTGTCTATTTTTCTATCTATCTATCGATGTATCTATCTTTATTTATCCATTTATTTACTTATTCACCTATTTATCGTCTGGAAGTAGCAAGAAATAGCCAGAAAAGTCCTCACCGTATTCAAGTGTGTGTGTGTGTGTGTGTGTGTGTGTGTGTGTGTGTGTGTGTGTGTGTGTGTGTGTGTGTGTGTGTGTGTGTGTGTGTGTGTGTGTAGATGAGATGTGTGGGTGAGACGGGATGGTGAGAAGTGTGGGTGAAGTGATGGTGTGAAGTGATGAGAAGTAGGTGAGAAGTGTGGGTGACATATGCTGGTGAGAAGTGTGGATGAGAAGTGATGAAGAGAAGTACTGTAGGTGCGAAGTGTGGCTAAGACGCAGGCCTATATCCTTTATACTTATGCAGATTATTTTCCATAGCTCAATGGCAGAGATAGACAATAATACACCTCTACATCCTTTCTACAGCACTTCTTCGTGACTAGCATCATATTCGAGTGCTAGTCTCTTGTTACAACTCAGCACTCAAGAAGGAGAGGTGGTAATTTTAGGCCAAGTTAGAGCAAAAGGAGTATAGTGAAGGGATGAATTGAAATGTAAGTGAGTGTGTTAAGTGAAGGGATGTGTGTGTTAAGTGAGACAGGACACACACTGGAGTCCTGCCAACAACACGGCACTTTAGGCTATGTTCCCGTGGTCTTAGAAGCCTCCCTAACACCTCTCCCTTAGCGATTTTGTCTTGCATGCTACACCTACTTACTCTTTTATCTATGGCATCGAGGTAAAGTTCACGGATAACTGAGAATATGTATGTGTCATAATGAAGAGATAAATGATAAGTAAAAAATGCCGAGGAGCCTCTTATTCTCTCTCTCTTTCTCTCTCTCTCTCTGTCTGTCTGTCTGTCTCTCTCTCTCTCTCTCTCTCTCTCTCGTGGTCCATAAATAGCACCCTACCTGAATCTCACCCCGCGATGTCTTCTGTGTTGCGTGGACGGCTCAGTATGCTGGTGTGGGCGTGGGTGCGGCAGTGGGAGAAGAAAACGAACAAATGACGCATACTCTGACTAAATTCGTCCCGCAACACATGAGAAACTGCTATTTATTCCTTTATATTTTTCCCTGTGCATTCATTCCTACTTCATCATCCTTGGAGCCTTCCTCCCCATTTCCCTCACTCGGAGATTTCGTGTATTTTCAGTGAGTAGATAGGTCGTTACTGAGTAGGGAAAGCCACTCATATGATGCGGCGTCGGTCAGTAGATGGACAAGTAAATAAATAAAGACACGCGAACAGACATTCAGTGACAGACTGTTAGATAGAGACAGATAGACAGATAAGTAGATAGAACTGTTGTTGTTGTTGTTATGGAAAATTTTGGTCCTATATGAAAAAATAATGTTAAATCTTCCTATGTGATCCACGGTATTGCGGTGTTGGGAGTGTCCTCAGAACTGTTGTTTACAAAAATATGATGCGCCGAACAGAGTAAAATTTAATGGAAGATTATGCTTGAGATTAAAAAGGAAAGAAAAACACTCCTGAATATATATTTTCCGAGAGACTTCAGCCTGGGAGGTCACACGTCTAGACATAAAAATTAGGGACTGAGCCGGTGCATCGTGGACTACGCCCTAGAGAGATTTCTTAACCTTTGTACGTAACGGTAAAGGTAAATATGTACGAGTAGTCCTGGGTGATTCATTGTCAGGTGTGAGGCAGGTGACTGGCCTGCGTCCCTGATGGCAATAGGTAATAAAAGAGCCACTGATCGCCTCTTAATGAAACGAACTGATGCGCGGACGGTATACACGATCTTCAACCCAACTATACCTCATTCACTTTAGCTTGGTAGAGATTTCCATCCTTTCGCAGCCTATGACCCGTAGCTCACTGCCAGAATAAGACAGTAATATGGCTCCACATCCTTTGCATTGCACTTCTTCGTTACTCTCACCATATTCTAGTATTAATCTCTTGCTGTAGCTCAGCATTCAAGACAGAGTTATGGCAGTATGACGCCTAGTTGACGAGAACATTGTACAACTGAGCAGGGGATCTTTCCGGTTATATCGGCGCCACCACACGAATAAGGTCAACCGGTACACAGGACGAGGTACAGTATTATGTACATCTGAAGGCAGAAGGCAGAGTGGAAGACCAACATGATGATGATGATGATGATGATGAAAAAACGTGGTATAAAGGGTGAGGATCCAACAATCATTAATTATCATATGGCAGAAATTGACAGATGAAATTGACGCGCAGATGCGTAATGACTATAGTGTTTTTACTCTAACCTGGCCAACGTTTTTGTCATTTTGCAACTTATTTCACGTGGGTCAGTGGCAGAAAAAGATAATGCTACGGCTCAACATCTTTTCCATGGCACTTTTCTAGACTGTCATCATATTCTAGTGTAGATCTATTGTTACAGTTCAGATTTCAAGATGGGGAGATGGCAACTTTAGGCCAAGTTAGCATAAAAGCAGAATAGGACAGCACGCCAAAGGTAACAGGACACTAGATATACTGACTCTAACCCACACGTGTTTATGAGCGTAGGTGTAGGATGGAACCGAGAACTTCTTACGGTACACAGAAATTAACTGCATATGTGAACAGACTTATTCAACACAAAGATACATATGACAAGGAGTTCACCCTTATTGTAACTATTTTATGCGTGTTTATAAAGGCAATTTTTCTGGATGGTTTAAGCCTGTGAGATGAAACCTACATTATTTTTTTTTTTGTCTGAATAACTGATGAATAAGTGTGTGGTTTAGTAATTGTCATCATTTTCACTAGGCACTGTACTGATGGCTACCTCTACACGTCTATTTTTATTTTTTAGTTATTGGGCCTTTCTTACAAGTACAGAATAAACAGCAAACAACCTTACCATATACTTTTCATTATCTCTTACTTTACACTTATTACTATTATTTTCTGCACTTACTCTTTACTATTCCTCGGTCCTTATACTACTCTCAGTCCTATTACCTCCTACTTATACTCCTCAGTCCTGTTCCGACCTTATTCCTCACTCATAACCTGCTACTTATATTTTTTTGTCCGTATCCTAGACCTAATCCTCTTCATCCCTTCCTACCCTTATCCCAAATGCCGATCTCCATTCTTCCCTCCCTCCATACCTACCCATTTTCCAACCTCCCTACCTACCTTCCTGCCTTCCTACCTATCTTCCTACTACATTCTTGATCTACATACCTTTCTACTTACAGCGGGCCACCCTAATAACCAGCCTACCTACCTGTCTTTCTACTAGTTTACTTACCTGCATGCCTACTTATCTACCTATGTACCTGCTTGCCTGTCTGCCTGCCTCCGTATCTACTTACTGGTTACCATCCTCTTACCTACCTACCTATCTACCTACCTGTTCTCTCATCTACCTTCCTACCTACCTGCTACCTCCACTATTGATCCTCCTCCTCGCCACCTACCTACCCTCATACCCATTTACCTTACATTTAACATTACTTACGTGGCAGCCTAAAGTCGCCTGGTGGACTAGTGGGTCGAGGGCCATATATGTGGAATCATACCCTAGGAGGTGACTGGAGGCTTTTCAATCACGTAAAGCCAACAGGGGAGTAGGCTAGTCATTTACTCTTTAATGTATTGGGCTATCTTACCTTACTCTCTCTCTCTCTCTCTCTCTATCTGTGTGTGTGTGTGTGTGTGTGTGTGTGTGTGTGTGTGTGTGTGTGTGTGTTTTAGCTAATCTTACCTGTATTTGCTTT
Organism: Coenobita brevimanus; assembly: GCF_032717465.1. Taxonomy (NCBI): domain Eukaryota; kingdom Metazoa; phylum Arthropoda; class Malacostraca; order Decapoda; family Coenobitidae; genus Coenobita; species Coenobita brevimanus. The sequence goes on from NC_137056.1 coordinate 4,512,997, forward strand.
AGGTTAATCTTAATGCTGGATCAGACTAGGCAAATTAATCTACTTCATTCACGGCGTAATACACAAAACAATCTGAAAAATCTGATACTTACTTCTGCCATCATCACAAAAAACAAACAAACAAACAAACTCGTACGCGTCGCCTCCACCATTCTCCTCTTCCTCCTCCTCCTCCTCCTCCTCCACAGGAAGTCATATTAAAGTGAAATATAAGGCAATATTGTAGGTGGCACAGGAAGCTTGGTCGCACCTTTTCCTTAGCGATTCATTTTGCTTACAACACCTTAATAGTCTTGTGTGCTGTTTATTCCGCTTTTTTTAAATGCTTTTTTATACTACCTTTAACACTTCCCCGATGATTGTATTCTCCTTGGCATGTGAAACTTCGTGGACATTCCTTATCGATTTATTTTGCAAACTTCACATTAACACACTCATGTTTTATTTATTTAATATTGATACCGACGTAGTTTGCATCAGTCATATACTTAGAGATGATGAAGGTGTAATATGCAGAGTAAATCGCCGAGAAAGTGGCGTAACGAAATCTCCAAACTCAACAAAAACAAACTCCGCACGCGTCGCCACCCCCTTCTCCCACCGCCATCACCACTACCGGAAGTCGCGGGCATTCCACCCCTCCTCTCGGTCGCTACAGATGAATTTCCGACCATTAACCTCCTTCTTCGCCAATTACCGGAGCCTCTTAATAGTTCCTTTTACCGCCATTAGCCCCAAAATCTGGCGAGAGTGTCAATTTGTGTGACGGATGCAGGGGGTTAATTATCGTTCATCCGGATTTCCTCGCCGTCGTACGTCCCGGAGAGAAATTGTCGTACCCTCGTCATTTTCGCAACGGTTAGGTCCTCCCCATCATTATCTCTCAGTAGGGCAAATTTAAAGCCTCCTTTCACAATTATTACCTGAAGGAGGAAGGAGGGACGGTGAGAAGAACGAACGTGAGGGCTGAGAGAGAAATAATATGAGAAAGAAGAAAGGAGGACGGGAGGGAAGGAAGGAAGGACGAGTGTGAGAGTTGAGGGAATGGAGACGTGACAGAGGAAGGAGGGAGAGAAGAACGTGTGAGAAAGAGGGAATAAGGAACGTAATGAAGGAAAGGAGTATGAGGGAGGAAAGATGGAAGGTAGAGACGGAGGGAAAGACTGAGGTGGAAGAAAAGAACCTGAGAGAGAGAGAGAGAGAGAGAGAGAGAGAGAGAGAGAGAGAGAGAGAGAGAGAGAGAGAGAGAGAGAGAAGGAAGGAACAGACGGACTGCTTGAAGGCGAGGTAAGTGCGGGATGAGAGCTCTAAAAGAAATAAAAAAAAATGTGGAGTGAGGAACTGAAAGTTAATGGACAGGAAAGAAGGAAAAACAAAGAGGCAGAGGAAGGAAGAACGGAGGGAGGGAAGTATGAAGGAAAAGAACAGGAAAGAAAGGAGGGAGAGAAGAGGAAAATATGGACGGAGAGAATGAGGGAAAAAATATCTACGATCATAGTTTCCGGGTGAGACTCCACTTTGCCAGGCGCGCCATTCTCCGTGACTCATAAAAGGAGAATCCGGATCTGACCGAACTCGGCTCAAGTACGACGATTCGCTGGGATGTGGGTTAGCGGATGAAGATGAGTTACGTGGCTGCGTCGCTTTTACACATCATCATCCGGGTGCACATACCTCACAAATATGACGGGTGTGGCAAAGGCTACATTCTGAAACTGTAAATTTGACTGAAACGGAGCTGCACCTAACCCCACCTCAAAAGTGTAGGTTTTGTAGGTGTTTGGCTCGGACAAATTTAATCTTCGAAAAATAAATAAATAAATAAATAAATAAATAAATTATTAATAATAACAATAATAATAATAATGGCTTGTAATTTCTTAGCCTCCACTACGAAAGACCTCCCTAACTTCATTATTCGCCTGGCGGTACCAAAAATGATATATAAATGACGCCGTGGTACAACAAGAGACCCCATCAAAGCAATATGGGATTAATGCACGCTAAATCTAAACCCTCTAGTATGACGTAATTCTTGGGCATTATTATATCGTTAGGTAGTGGCATGAATAAATAATAGAAAAAAGACACTGGAGTAAAGAGGTTAAAAGACGAAAGTGGCGAGAGAGAGAGAGAGAGAGAGAGAGAGAGAGAGAGAGAGGATAAAGCAGGACAGAAGAGAATGGTGTTGAAGTGAGAGAGAAGGCATGTTCCTTTATAAATTCTTTCCTATTTATTATCATTTACTTTTCCCTCTTTTATCCTACAATTTTCCTTCTCTTGTCGATTTGTTCTTTCCCTTTCCATTTTTGCGTACCCATCTCCTGAATTTCCTTACTCAACCTTCTTTTATGGATTCGTGATATTTTTCCTTTCATTCTCTCCTACTCGTCTTTCTGTTTTTTCTACCTTGTCTTATCGTTACTGTTATCTTCCTGTCCCTCTTTTCTTCTCCTGTGGCTGGTTTTTGCGATTTCCTTTTTCCTGTGGTTTTTCCTGAAGGGGATGGGGTGTGGAAGGAAGGGAATGAGGAACGTAATGAAGGAAAGACGGAGTGTGAGGGAGGGGAGAGAGAAAGAAGGAACGGTAGAGAAGGGTAAGACTGTGAGATGGAAGAAAAGACCCTGAGAGAGAGAGAGAGAGAGAGAGAGAGAGAGAGAGAGAGAGAGAGGTGGATCCTGGAGAAAGTGTGATTGTGACATTTGGGATTTCATAAACACACTCACTTCCTTTCCTCATATTATATCAAATTCTCTAGTTAATTATTTAAAAGTGTAATTATTTTGTGGTGAATCTGTTAATTGCTCTACCCCACATCTGTTGAGAAAGTGACTTAACCATAGCACTGTGATGGTCTCTGTTTATATATATTTATTTATATTTTTAAGCAAGGACGAAGGAACCAAAGGCCAGACGCAATCTACAGTCGGTTACATCCAATATCCGAGGGATTTTTTTTCGAACTGGAGGGGTTAAATCTATAGTAGAGTTCCTATTCTCGTCGATTACGGAAACTTCCTAACACCTCTTCCTAAGCGATTTATTTTTGGATATGGCCGGTTAGTATCATTCTGTATATTAATTGTGCAGAGTAAGGTGATATTGGAGGGATTTGTGTAACACAGAAGAGGGCCGTAAGGTGTAATAAGTAAACTAAACCGCATAGGAGAAGGCATTACAGACGAGAATACGGGCCTTAATGTATGCTACAGTAAACCTTCCCTTCAGTTTAATAATTCCTCTGATAATAACAAAGAATTTTACAAGTCCCCGAGCTGAAGGAGTTAAATATATAGTAGTGTGGTTATATAATGGAGAATGTTTGTTATTTTACCCCACAGCTGTTCCGGGAGAGACTTGATCAAACAAGGCACGTGGTGTGGAAGACATATGCCCCTTGGGTGGAGTCAGAATTACGAAAGGTTGACTGATGAGGCTATTGACGTGGCTCTGTAACCGTTCCCCTGCTTGTATTTGGTCCTGCTGATGGTTACCTCCGCCAACGACATTGCGGAGGTTATGTATTCACCCGCTCGTTTGTTTGCTTGCTTCTCCACAACATATCTCAAAATGTTGGCGGTGAATATCATTGAAATACTGTGGCTCTGGGAGTTGTGGCCCATGGAAGACTTGATTAAATTTTGGTGGTGATCTGAGTTCAAGTCCCGGTTCAGGGCTGCTACCGGTATTTATTTTGTCTGCTCATAAGATAATTTAAAAAGTTATAGAAGGATTTCAATGAAATTTTGTGAATATGTGCGTCATGGGCCTAGGAAGAGTTTATTAAATTTTGGTGGTGATCTGATTTGTCTTGTATAAGCGTTAGCGGAGGTATGCGCTCTCTGAGTGTGCTTAACTCGTTCTTCTACTGTCACTGGGTTCCGTTGGTAATTCTGTTTTATGCGTTTATGTTCATGGTGGTATTTCTAGATCCTCTTCACCCCTTCACCCACCTCTAGTTGCGGACAATATTATCGGTCAAACGAATAATAAGAAAATGTTACATATTCTGAAAAGTTTGCAAGGCTCCGAAGGTCGCATCACTGTTTCGAATGTCATCTCTCACCGTCCTGTAATTTACTGGAGTGAAATGGATCAGTTTTTATGTCCGCAACTGTACTTCCTCGGCTATCTTCTCCCCCCCCCCTCTTTCTCTCTCTCTCTCAGGCACTTTCACTCACTGTCATTCTCAGCCGAGGTATTATGTCGTGTTCATGGTGTTATTCAAATTATCAGTACTATATTTATGTTGAATGATCTACGGTACTTTTATTTTTACACTTCAGGTTAATATTTACCTTCCATCTCCACGCTTCGGTGGTTATTGTTATTGTTTTGGTTCGTCCATAACAGAAACAGTTTTTAACCCTCAGATCTCGAGAAAAATCCTATGGTATTAAATAGAAAAAAAAAAAATAAATCGTCACCATAATTTGAAAGGTTAAGAATACACCATAATGACTACTTTTCATACTGTGCGTAGCCCCGATTCCCTTTTCACCCCTGACGACACTGGCACAATGACGGGAACAAAGAAAAATGCGGATCCACGTTAATAACGATAATACCAGCATACAAATAACACTTACACTGATGGGTAATAATGAGAGTAAAGAAAGGTCACTGTTCTACTGTTTGTTCACGGTGACACGGTGGTTGGGCGGGAAAATGAGAGGTTGTCAGTCTCACTACGCGGGTTAAATCGCGCGCCAATCGATTTCTCGTTTTCTCCGTACCCTGCGTTTTCTATGACCTTGTGATTTTCATATTTTCCTCCCTCCATCTCTCTCTGTAAACTCTGCTGGCAAAATTACATACATTAAGGCAATACGTACTATAAGATGGAAAAATACTGGGACTATAATTTGTTTCTCAATTACGAATATTAAAGATACGTGTAATTATGTTGTGAGCAATGATGAACTGATAAAAAGTCTATATATGCGTCCAGACTTAGCTTGCTGTGAGAAGTGCTATCATCTAGTGTGTGTGGGGTGGGGTGCGGGTGGATGAGGGGTGACAATTTTATAACGAGTGATTGTGCGTGTGCTTACTCAAGTGGGTCCATTTTGTGTGTGTGTGTGTGTGTGTGTGTGTGTGTGTGTGTGTGTGTGTGTGTGTGTGTGTGTGTGTGTGTGTGTGTGTGTGTGTGTGCGTGCGTGCGTGCGTGCGTGCGTGCGTGCGTGCGTGCGTGTGTGTGTGTGTGTGTGTGTGTGTGTGTGTGTGTGTGTGTGTGTGTGTGTGTGTGTGTGTATTTTGTTTCTGCATTAGGCTACACGAATGAAAGGGAGTGCAATGTGGCAGTGTGAGTGTGTGCACGCCAGTGTCTGCTTATGGCAATTTGAGTTTAAATGAGACAGTGAGAGTAAGCGTCTAAAGAATTTAAAGGAGGAAGTGTGTGTATAGGAGGTACTGTATAATGTGATACGTGTATGAGTGTTTTTTTTTTTTTTTTTCAACATAAGGTTAAATGGGGAAGTGGGTGTGTGTGCGACAGTGTTTTGTTTTTTCAGCCCTCCTGGACACCCTGGCGCAGGCAACGGACAGCGAGGGTTGCCCCGGGAAGTGTCTGCACGCCATGACAGCCGCCATCTGCCACAGGGTGCAGGAGGGCCCCGACCTCTGCCCCCCAGGGACCAAGTGCTGCGTACCCAGGAACACACCAGGTACCACAACAACACCTCTACCCAGGAAGTGCACAGGAACAGTATTAAAATCCAAAATAAACCAGCCAGAAGAATCCCACATCAGATATAATACCACAACACACCTCAACACATATCTGTCCTCAAAAAATGTATAATAACATTTAATAAAACACTAAACAAAACAGACAGACGAATGATCTGCTGTGTACCTAGGATCACACCAGCTACCGACACCAAAACTGTACCCAGGAATTTTGTGGTAACAGTAATATTTTCAAAACAATATAAATAGACGCATGACTTGCTGTGTACCCAGTTCCACACTAGATACTCGTACCAACACACCACAAGACACCACTACCCAGGAAATGCATAAGGACAATATTATGATCCAATGCAAAACAGCCAGACGAATGACCCGTTTCATATCCACAGGCCCACACCAGGTACCGATACAGCATCAGTTCTACCCAGGAAACGTGTACGAACAGAATAAAATATTCAAAGCAAAATAGACAACAGACAGACGGATGAACTGCTATGTTTTCACCGTTTCTTTACTTCCAAACATACATACAGTAGTTTCGGCCTTTCGTTTCTATCTGCCACCAGCTGAAGTCTTAAGCTCTCTTATATATACAGCGGGACATAAAAATCCCACATAAAATTACCTCTCCTCATGGCTTCACCCTTTTGTGACAGTTTCATCAATGACTAGAAATGTAGGCGGTACATAGACATTAGCTACGACACACGAATGTAGTTTCACGGTACGGATTTTTACCATTTAGGGAGACGATGACACAGTAGCACAGAAGAACACTGCTGACCCTATAGATATCCGTCACTGGCTGGTGAAGACCCGAGCTTATACAGGCTGGCCCGTTAACAGCACTCTACTAAAAAAATAAAAATAAGAAGAAAGGAAATAAAAATAAAAATCGTATCTTCCGTGTAATGGGGACGGCTCAGTCTGCTAGAATGAGCGTGGATGTGGCAGTGGGAGAGAGGGAAATGAATAACTGATGCCAAGTAGACACCGACGGCACTAACTGAGCTGTACCCGCAACACACGAGAAATAGCCTGGCATGGTGAAGTAAAGCGTAATATAAGGATTAAGGACCACCCTGTATACAAGAATTTTCACATCCACTGGTACCGGTATGTTTTGAATCCCCTCAGCAGCAATGAATTATGTTAAGAGGAGTAAGACTGAAGACAACAGGGACACAACACTTAAGACTTTCTGGTACGGTACTGAGGGGAAAATGGAGACTGCAAACTCTATCTCAGTACTCGCCTCTATGCTGAAAAAAAAAAAAAAAAAGTCAAATGCTAGAAAAAAAAAAAAAAAAACATATAAGACGTCCCGCAACTTAAGGGGTTAAAAATCTCCCTGACGGAAGACATTAGTACCCAAGTGGTGACGTGTGAGGATTTGCACTGTTACATGTTGGGATGTGTACACAGCATACTAAACAGCCACCGGGCATGCTCCTCCATAGTGATGCTTCTGCTACCCGTTAAGTAAATGTGATAACTGTTCATTCTTGTGATCTGTAGGGTTGATTTTATGTCCTTCAGCCAGAGGACTTCCCTTTTATTTTATTATTCCTGCTACGAGACAACTTTATTCAGCGAAGGAAAGGACCCTACTAGTGAAGGGGTTAATCAAGGCTAAATCACCTTCAATTCGAAAAATCTCTACAAAACGCAAAAATAAAGGCTTACTTTTACCTCTTCAGTTCAAAAAGTCTCCTAACGCGATGAAAACAATTAGAAAGAACAAAATAAGAAAGAAATAGTTACATACCGAAGGGGGTGAACATTGTACGGCATTCACGTGCTCTATGCCAGTCATACAAATAATAAGGAACTGTTTATATTAGTCCTGAGAGAGACATATGCGCTGGAGTGACGGAAGCTGTGCAGTCTCAGTTCACTACAGGGTCTCTACAGTGGCTAAAAATATGTATGAAGTTAGGGTACAGATATTCTAGTATATCTGCGATGTATCAACAAATCTATACATAATTTATTCTGTTTTTCTTTAAGGTTTTACGAGTTAAGGGTAAGTTCAGTATGTTTAAAATTCTCTCTTTTGTTAGTCATTCTCTCAACCGTATGTAAATAAAACTTATACATATCTTCTGCTTCCTGTACTTTATCTTACTTGTATATCTTAATCTTGTATCCTTGTGGTATTACTATATTTCTTCGTACTGCTTTCGTAGCCACTTTGATCTTATTTCGCTGTCCCGTTGTCTTGCGTTCTTCTTTGTTTTCGTTCTGTCTGCGTTCCTGTCATGTCTGTCCCTATCACCTCACGCTCTACACATTATACGAACTGCAGTTGACCTAATATATCTTGTCAGCATCATTCTTTGTCTCTTAGTAATTGTTACCCTGTTCGTGCAAATTTTCATGGAGCATCACAATATTAATTTTACAGCAAGAGAGGGTAGATGCAGTATTAAACATAATTTACTGATGTTACATTCATTTGTCGAGTCATATATAACTGCCCTAACTCTTCAATAAGGTAAATCAGTCATGAAGTGTCGTAAAATGTAAATTATTCAGTCAATGTCATGATTCATGCAGAAAGTTAGTCTGCCTACCAAAGTATGGAAATGATTTGTCATGAACAGAAATCTGATGAAAAGTACCCGTCTAACAAGACAGATAACTTAAGATACTTTAATGCAATAGCTGAAATTCATGAGCACCTTTTAATGTTACCATAGTCCTTCATGACATTAACAAACGGTGCTTCTATCGCTCAAAATGGCGTTTTCACTGGTTATGCAACATATAAAAATATTTACCTTTAGTTACCGTACCGGCACAAGTACGTACAGTACCGTTTTATACAGTCATCTTTAAAATACACGTGATTATACTTTTCAATAACAAGCCCCTGTTTAAATGAGCTACAGCTTAAGGCACTACTGCTCTGCCTGTCCTAATTTTCACCTCCTGGTTACCTTGATCTTGTTTCCCTGTCCCTCTTCATTGCAGTCTTTCTTTTCTTTGTTTTCATTCTGTCTACGTTTTTGCTCCTTGTATCGCTCTGCCTTTCATATTAACACATATTAACATCGTTATTTTCACGCATAACATCATTTTAGCCTACTTAAACAAAGCTAACAGACCCTTGTGGGTGGACAATAAATATGTAATACCAATTAATGTTTTAAACTGTGAACTTGCATGAGTCGTGGAAGGTGAGAGTCTGCTCCCATGTAATGATGTAACTAAGCTGACTCAATTACTCTGACTCTTTAAAACAATCATTAACGTAAAAATTATTATAACAGTGATTTTTATATTACTTTTCATAATCACTTTTTTAAAACCCAATTGAGCTTCTAAATATAGGACCATTCTAGTGTTTATTTTTATTTTTACGCCGCAACTTCTCAGGAGCATTTCTTGTCGGCGTCAGTTACCATTTTGCTTATTTATTTATTTATTTATGTGTATAGTGTGCTTGTGCCATAGCATAGGGGGCTTCGTAGCACTTCTTCCTTGGCGATTTATTTTCCTATTTACAGTGTTATTCTTGTGTATGTTATCTGTATAAAATTTGCATCGGTAATATGAAAAGGGATATTCAAGTGGCAATGGGCAAAATAAACCGCTAATGACGAGTTGTTACGTAATCTCTTAAGCCAATGAGAATTCGGACATATATTTCGTTCTTTCTGCTTCTGCCATGATATTTTTGCTGACCTGATATGACCTTGTATTGCAGGTGAGGACAAGGATGACCCCGCCACTGACCCCACCACGCCGGACCCGCAAGAAGATGAGGTCAGTCTGTGTGTGTGTGTGTGTGTGTGTGTGTGTGTGTGTGTGTGTGTGTGTGTGTGTGTGTGTGTGTGTGTGTGTGTGTGTGTGTGTGTGTGTGTGTGTGTGTGTACTCAGTAACTATACATATTCATGCACCCGTTCACTGATTATTAAGTGTAATGGAACGATATCGCAGTAATTCAGTGGTCTTTGCTCAGTGTTAAATTAAATTCCCAGACATAATAAAACGAACAGTAAGAGCTCTACCATATTTATCTGCCCACCTCTCTCTAAACACCCGCGCCCATACAAGCAGACTGAGCCATGTCCGTAACACATAAGAAACCTCAGGCGAATTTATAGTGGGGCGCTACTTACACACCATGCAGTATATTATTAAAGACACTGAAGACTACTATGCAAAAATAAATCGGTATGAGAGACAGTGCTAGGGAGTCAACTAAGCCTACGAGAGTCCGATCCTATGCCTCTTTACCACAATGTGTCCCTCAGTTCTCTATGCCTTCTACGCCACGCTCCTCCATAATCCCCTCCACTTCACTCTAAAGTGACATTAGAAAAACGATGATGATGATGAGGATACTACTGCTACTCCTACTAGTACTGGTACTACTACTACTATTACTACTACTACTGCTGCTACTATTACTACTACTACTACTACTACACTACCGTACTACTGCTGCTGCTACTGCTGCTGCTGCTGCTGCTGCTGCTGCTGCAGCTGCTATTACAACATTACTGCTACTACTACTAGTACTGTTACTGTAACTATTATTATTATTTTCATTATTATTATTATTGGCCAGCTCCATGTTGCCCTTACTGATAGTCGCGTTGTCTTTCTTTCTCTTTTGTTTAATTGTGGCAGGCACTTCTACCCTTCAGAATCAACCGATTCCGACCAAACTTGGAAAGAAATATCAGCCCATGACCTAGATGTCTCCGCAAGGTTTTGGTTGCTAGCCAAGTACTCGTTGTCAAACAACGGCCAAAAACCTGCTGTTTTCGTACTTTTCATGTTTTAAACTGTAGTGGTACTACTAATGGGCATAAGAAGCTCTGACTTCTTTAGGTGCAATCTTGAGGCCATTCCCTATCGGATGTGTACCATCCACTTTTCCCCTCTCTCCTCTAGTTTTCGGGAGGCAACCCTGCGAAGATTGGCCTCAGCGTCCCTAGCAACCAGTATCGGTTTTCAAAAATGTCCCCCCCTTAGTTCCCCAATGACTTGATGGGATTGAATGAAAGTTTGCATGCTTATAGACACTGACTAGTACTACAACTTTCTGATGTACATCTATGTGCTATACTGGCCAGGTCAGGGGTGAAAGGTCATCAAATGAGAAAATGGTGAAAATAGCTAAAATCACGACTATGCTCGCGCGAAATGCTAAGGCTCCGAAGATTGTAAAGCCAGGACAATGTTTCTTGACTGGAATGTAGCACTGGAATACCTCCATTCAGAAGTGTCGAAACGCACTTCCAGTCGCTGGCAGCGCCACCTAGAAGTTGTACTTCTTGTGGGCGATTCCTCGAACTTCAAGTTCCCTGGTTCCGCACTGGGTGGATGGAATCGAATGAAATTTTGCATGATTAGAAACGTTAATGAGTATTACAAGTGTAGAAACGTTAATGAGTACTACAAGTGTCCTTCGTACATGCATGACCTATATCCGCCAGGTCAGGGGTCAAAGATCATAAAACGCAGAAAATATGAAAAGCACTCAAATTGCAACCTTGCTCGCGCGAAATGCTGAGGCTCTGAAGATTATTAAGCCAGGCCCATAATTCTTGGGTGGAATGTTGCACTGGAGTAACTCCATATAGAAATCACTTTTAGTGTCGAAACCCACTTCTGGTCGCTGACAAACCTTGGTCTGCTTAGAGGAGGCCATCATCGCCTACCAGTTTATTGTTGTTATTACTGCTGTTGGTAGTAGCAGTAATAGCAGTAGCAGTAGTAGTCGTAGTGGTAGTAGTAGCAGTAGTAGTAGTAGCAGTGGTAGTAGTAGTAGTAGTAGTAGTAGCAGCAGTAGTAGTAGTAGCAGTAGTAGTAGTAGTAGTAGTAGTAGTAGCACAGAATCATAAGCCTGAAAAATTGAATGATTCTTTGTTCAGCAGACGACAGCGGTGACGGAAGGGCTATCAACATGGGGAGGAGTTCTGGAGGAGGGTGGAGGAGGAGGGGTGGAGGAAGACGCCCCTACTCTCCAGCCCTCCACCCATGACCCCCCTCCACCCAGCACCTCCCCACCTCCCGTCAAGAGGGTGGAGGAGAAGGTGGACTCGGAGAGAGAGGGAGGGGAGATGGAAAGCGAGGATGGGCTGACCACGGATTTGCCCACCACCACTACTACTGTGACTGCTCAGGCCTATGCAGCCTCTAGCAGTAAGTAGACAGAGAGAGAGAGAGAGAGTGTGTGTATGTGCGTGTGTGTGTATCCTGCCTTATATCGTATTCTCTTTTTTTCTGCAGCCATAATGTATTCGATTTGCTTCTCAGGTGTGCATGTTCCCCTGTTTTTCTTTCTCGTTTACCTGTCGTGTTCTGTTAATTTTTTTTCCGTGTGTGTGTGTGTGTGTGTGTGTGTGTGTGTGTGTGTGTGTGTGTGTGTGTGTGTGTGTGTGTGTGTGTGTGTGTGTGTGTGTGTGTGTGTGTGTGTGTGTGTGTACTTATTTATTTTTAGGTGTCGTGTTTTAATTTTTCGTCTGTTTTTTCATCGGTGCAGCCATTAACCAACTCAATATGATCCCCTAGTGTGATGTTCCTTTTTTTTCATGTTAAGGTGTCGTGTTGCATTAAATTTTACCTTACCATACTGAGTTCTCTTTATTTAACGCGACTATAATGTAATCGATGTGCTTCTAGGCTGCTTCTGCGCGTTTGTGTATCAGTCGCTCCTGTAGGTCTGTCCTGGGTATGATCCGGGTGTTATTTATTATTTTATCTTTCCATACTTTCCTCATATTTTCTCTTTATGGTCCGTGTGTGTGTGTGTGTGTGTGTGTGTGTGTGTGTGTGTGTGTGTGTGTGTGTGTGTGTGTGTGTGTGTGTGTGTGTGTGTGTGTGTCCTGGGATAGGCGTGCCGTACTACTTTATATATGGACTCAAGGAAAGGCCTTACATGTGGTCCATCTGTAACATCTATTTTACTTTACTTTCTCCTTTCTCTTTGTGGGTTGGAAGAAGGGCAGCCTGATGAAAGACAAGGTAACGTGGAGGAGATATGTTTGTGACCATCCCCTCCGGGTTTAAAGTCTCTGGCTATAGATACGCAGGTAGACATATCCTTTCTGCAAACTTTAGTTGACTGGATGTGCTCCTTGAGGTTATTAGATTTTGTTCATCCTGTATTGCGAGACTAGTTTAGTGTGGCTGCCTAAGTGTGTCGCTCCCTGAATACTTTAATGCCCAAGTGTGTCGCTCCCTGAAATACTTTATTCCATCGTCGTCTCCCTCAGTGACCCTTATGCAATCGGCAGTCATAAATCCAACCCCTCTTCTCTTCTTGTCGCAGGCGTACTTTCATTTGCTTGACGTGTTCCTATGCTGAGTTTGAGTCGTAATGTGGGCCCGGCTGCTCTGATTGTTGCCTAAATATGTGGTTCTTTCCCACCGCGACATTAATATACTCTGTGCATTCTCCCTGAGGTGTGCCTGTGTGCTCTAACGTGTATATAGCGGATCGGATCAGCTAGTACTGTTAGGCTGCCCTGGACGTGTTATACTGTGCTTTACGAGTATTCTACCATTTCATGGCATTACTCTACGTATTTCTCGAGATGCACAGTGCATGCGTGCCCTGGCGAGTGTGTGTGTGGTGGAACGGATCAACCAGTACTGTGATGCATCCCTGGGCGTGTTATATTTAATACTGTTCTACCATTTCACCGTATTATTCCACTCATTTCCCAAGGTGTGCGTGTGTACCATGACGTGTATGTGACCGAGAGAATCACCCGGTACTGTGGGGCAGCCCTGGATGTGCTATTTCTTACTTTATTCTACTATTTCACCGTATTATTCTACACCACGTATTTCCCAAGAAGTGCCGTGGCGAAGAGAATCACCCGGTATTGTGAAGCAGCCCTGGACGTGTTATATTTTACTTCATTCTACCATTTCACCGTATTGCTCTAATCTACGTAATCTTCCCGAGGTGTACGTGGTCAAGAGAATCACCCAGTACTGTGAGGGAGCCATGCACGTGTTATATTTTAATTTACTCTACCATTTCACCGTATTACTCTACTGTGTGTGTTCCCCTCAAGGTGTGCGTGTGTGCCCTGGTGTGTGCGTGGCGGACCGGATCAGCCAGTACTGCGAGGCGGCCCTGGACGTGGCGCAGCTGTGTCGGTCCGGCCTGAGGTGCTGTGTTTCCGGGGACCTCTTCCAAGATGTCGACAACCCGCCTAAGGAGTTCGTGCTGCTCAACCCCAAGAAGGACGAGCCGAAGGAAGAGGTGAGACTGATAGGAAAGTAGATAGACAGGTTGGCTGGTAAGTAGAGAGAAGCTAAGAGATAGAAGGGAGAGGTGAGACAGACAGGAGGGTAGGTTGACAGCTAGGTAGGTTGGTAGGTAGATGGAAGCTAAGCGGCAGAAGAGAGTGGTGAAATAGATAGGAAGGTAGGTAGAGAGGTAGGTTGGCAGGTAGACAGACGCTAAGAGGAAGATGGGGTACAGTCGGGAAATCAGCCAAAGAGTTCCGTTTATTTCAGGTTTGGATGGAATTTAGTTCTACGTTATTCAAGAAAGAGGGGTTTCACAAATGAGAGAGAGAGAGAGAGAGAGACAGCGAATTTGACCAGAACTGAAATAAGGACCTGGACTGCAAAGTGGTAGTTGCATGTCGTAGTCTAGGAGAATGTTTAGGGTTTTTTCTTAGGTCGTATTCCAACTGACTTTGGAGATGACTTAACACCTCTCTCCTGGCGACTTATTCTGCACATTAAGCACTGATATCCTCTTCCATGTTACTGGTGTGAACTGTGTTGATATTAAAAACTATATACATAAAATACTGAAGAATGTTAAGGTGCATTAAGCAAAATTAATACCTAAGAAACAAGTGCTACGGATTCCCTTATGCACGGGGCCTAACACTGCAATATTTTCAGAACGATGAGGGTTTGGGCAGCGAGATACCGGTGATGACTCCCCCCACCACGACCACCACCACCACTGTCACCACTACTGAGGCCGACCCCACCCCGCCCTGGCCCAGCCGCCCACCACGCCCAACCCCACCCAACAACATCCCTCCCGAACTGAGATGCCGGGGGACCTGCGTGGCTGGATTCTTTGCCTTTCTATGTGATGAGATCGACCGCTCGGGGGCGTGTCCACGAGGAGGCCGATGTTGCGTTACCCAGCGAAGGAGACCCAGTCTGAACCAAAACGACCCTGATTCACCTGATACTAAGCCATCGTCACCCCCTCTCCCCCCCCGTACCACCACGCCCCCAACCACCAGCATCACCACCACCACCCCACCACCCCCCGCCCCGCCTTGCCCCGGGACCTGCCTGCCTGCTCTGGTAGCCTCCTTCTGCTCCCAGCCATCCGTTCTTGTGGAGATCTCTGACTGTGAGGCGGGGACAGTTTGCTGCGATAACAGAGCTGAGAGTGAAACCCCACTCCCATCCCCACCCCGACAGCCCCCTAGAGAGCCCGTACCACCCCCGCCCCCCCACAGAGAGCCCCCGAGACGTCCCCCTCCAGGTAGAGAACCCCCCAGACGACCCCCGCAGGAGTCCTCCATCCCTCCCGCCTTCCAGACTCTGGCCTCACTCTTTACTGGTCAGCCCCCTCCCCGCCCCCCTCCCAGACCTGACCGCCGTCCCCCACAACGTCCACGCCCCACCCCACCCCCTACCACCACCACAACCAGCACCACGACCACCACAACTACCACAACCACCACCACCACCACACCGGCCCCCACCACTGAGCCCCCTGATCTGCGACCTGAATGTCCTGGCACCTGTATCCAACCCTTCCTGTCATTCACGTGCTTCGGTAAGTCGTTATCCTGTAGTTCTTTCATCTGGTCCTGATTTTCGTCTATTTGCACTTTATTTCGCGTACGTCACTGGCAGAAAGAGACAGTGTTATGCTTCTACATTCTTTCCATAGCATTTCTTCCCACTTCCTGGCAACGCAGAAGTGATAGATTTACTCCACTGCAGCAAAAAAGAGACAGACAGACACGCAAGCAGAAAGGCAGACAGAAATATTGATCCACCTTCGAATCTAATAACCAGCCTTCTTTCCTTCCAGGCAATGCGGAGATGACGGACCTCTTCAAGTGCAACAAGGCCAACACCGAATGCTGCTCCCCCAAGTCAGCACTGAGGGACCTGCTGCGCTACGAAGAGGTGCACAACATCGCTCGTAATGACACCGTGGGCCACTACGAGCATCCCTACGAGCAACCACCCTACCACCCCAACCCGTACGAGCAGCCCGGATACCCACAGCCTGGATATGGCCAGTCCGGGTATGCTCCTCCACCGTACGAGTCTTATGATCAGCCATACGACCAGCCCTACAATCCACCCTACGATCAGCCATATGAGCAACCGGTGTACGAGCAGCCACCGCCTTTTGAACACCAGCCACCGTATGACTCTAGTGAACAGCCACACTTTGAGAACCCACCCTACGTCCACCATCCCTCATATACCCACTACCAGAACGCCACTCAGGGTAAGGCCACGAGGAGGTAGATTAGGACTTGTAAATTCCAGTTTCCGTAAAGGTAATTCCAGGTTAAATGAGCAAGGGTTCCAATTTCTAAAAGATTAACTCCAGTCTCGACAAATAGGAGTTCCAGTCTCGAGAAGATGTTGCACTTTCCGATAAGGTGTTGCGCCATTTAAACAAGAGTTCCAGCTACGTTGCGCAGGAGTTTCAGTTTATCCAGTACATATAAGAATTCTGATTCAAATGAGAATTCCTGATGATAAGAGTTTAATTTAGATGGGCATGTCCAATTCAGATAAAACTTCTAGCTGTGTGTGTGTGTGTGTGTGTGTGTGTGTGTGTGTGTGTGTGTGTGTGTGTGTGTGTGTGTGTGTGTGTGTGATTTATACCTATGAACTCAGCTCTGTATAGATTAAGCATCCCATTCCCTTTTATTTAAATCTTCTGTACCCTCCCACAGCACCTCCTCCACCGCCACCAACCACCCGTGCCCCCGTGAGGAACAAGTACGTGTGCGGCGTGAAAGGCAACGAGAGGGCCGGCCGCGTGGTGGGTGGCGAGGACGCGGTGCCTGGCGAGTGGTGCTGGCAGGTGGCACTCATCAACTCACTCAACCAGTACCTGTGTGGCGGGGCGCTGATCGGCACGCAGTGGGTCCTCACCGCAGCGCATTGTGTTACCAAGTGAGTCGCGAGGTTAGGTGATGGCGTGGGTAGAAACTGTTGAGAAATAGGCAGCCATATAAATATCTGCACTCTGTTTATTTCAATACGGGATAAAGTTGCCAGCGCCATGAAGAATTTTGAACTGAAACAAGACATTAACGGTAGAATATGGTGGTAATCACGAAGCGCTGTGGAAAAGACATAGAGCCATAGAACTGTCTTATTCTGCCACTGAACTGCAGGAAATAAGCTGCAAAATGAGGAAAATTGTCGCCTACTTAACGTAAATGAAATGTAGCAGAATTAGCTGTTTAATTAGTCTGTGGCCTTTCGTCTGTTAAGTGTACAGTGACACAGGCAGCATTTTAGGGTATCAGAATATTTTGCTAATTCCTCCAACCTCTCCCGTACCAGCATCGTGAGATCAGGCGACGCTATTTACGTCCGAGTAGGAGACCACGACCTGACCACCAAATTCGGCTCACCGGGCGCCCAGACCCTACGCGTGGCCACCACCTACATCCACCACAACCACAACTCACAGACACTGGACAACGACATCGCCCTCCTGAAGCTGTACGGCCATGCTGAGCTGCAGGAGGGCGTGTGTCTGGCCTGTCTGCCGGCTAGGGGGGTGAATCAGGTCGCCGGCAGCAGGTGTACGGTCACCGGATACGGCTACATGGGAGAGAGTGAGTTAAGGGAATACGTTTTTGACAGCGGTGGTGATGGTAGTAGTGGTAGTAGTAATAGTAGTAGTTCAGTGCTCTCCCAATCCTGATTTCTAAACTTTTTTTTTTTTTTGTCCGACTCTGGGCATAGGCTTTACAGCCTGCTCCCAAGGCCCAATAGTCCTCCTACATACCATACACCTCTCTACATGTCACCACTTCGGCGCTAACACCCATTGTCCATATTGAATACGGGACTGGTGTATTGGTATTAGCGAGGGTATTTTTACATGTCGGTGGGTCTTCTGGTAGATCAGTAAAGTCTGCTTTTATGACATTCAAATCCTTTAACCGTTCACTACCCCAGCAAGGATTTGAACCTGGGTCCGGTAGGACTGCAGGCCACCTCTTTACCGATTGACCCACCACCTCCCCCAACTAGACGGATTCCTTTATCATGCAGGATAAAATTAAAGTAAGATAAGCCTAACCTATTAACCTGAAAAACAAAACAGAAGAACCTAACTTCATCACCTCTGTCACCATGCTACTGTTCGATAATAGTCTCATAACATATCCAACCTTCACCTTCTCCCCTCACTCACTCCCATCTCCTCCCTCCTTTATTCCCACATTATGCGATCTCCTCTCTTATAGCCTCTCTCCCTTATAATTCCTTCCCCTCCCACCCTCCTTCTCTTTCCTACTAACCAACTTTCCCCCTCTCTCTCCTCTTACTCTCTACCGTTACTTCTCCCTTCCCTTTCTCTCTAACCTACTTCGCTTATATCCTCTCTTCCCTCTTATTCCCTTCCATCTCTCTAACCAGCCACACTATTATCCTTTCTCTCCTCTAGTTCATCCCCTCATTCACGCCGTCTCCTCCCCCAGCCGGCCCCATCCCGCTTCGAGTGCGTGAGGCCGTGGTGCCAGTAGTGTCGGACAACGAGTGTGTGAGGAAGATCAATGCCGTCACGGAGAAGATATTTATCCTGCCAGCATCATCGTTCTGTGCCGGTGGGGAGAGCGGCCATGATGCTTGTCAGGTGGGTATTATTTATCTATCTATATGTCTAGCAATGTATGTATGTGTGTATCTATCTTACTACGTGTCTGTGTACCTATCTCTGTTGCCGAAATTGTCTTTATTCTTCCGTGGGGTGGGTGAGATGGACTAAGACGGTGGTGTGGCTGTTTGAGACGTGAGTAATGAGTGTTTTATTACGGGCGGTGCTAGCGTTAGATGGTGAAGTTTGTTGTAGGGAAAAAAGGGCTGGTGTGGGTGGAAAGGAGTGGGCGGGACAGGCTAAGACGACTGTGGGTTGTGGGTCAGGCGTGAATAATACACCCTGTGACGATGGGCATTGTAGGTTGGCCAGTATGGGCATGAAGACTTTATTTCAAAACTTACCCCAGGAAGAAGACTAAGAAGAACAGAGTAAGCATGCATCGCTCCTGTATACCCAACACGATCAACATAAAGCTTCGTGGCACTCAATAACCCTTTACAAATTTTGGTTTTCGAAATGATGGGAGGTAGACTACAACCTTCCCAACCTGCCTGAGTATCACTGATTAGTTTAGCAAGATCTTACAGTTTCGACACAGTATCAAGACGGTGTAAAAGAACTACTGACTGCAACTGTACCTGTTTTTCAGGGTGATGGTGGCGGGCCTCTGGTGTGCGCTGTGGACGGCTACTACGAGCTAAGCGGGCTGGTGTCGTGGGGCTTTGGTTGTGGCAGGCAGGACGTACCGGGGGTCTACGTCAAGGTCTCCTCCTTCATTGGCTGGATCAACCAAATTATCTCTGTCAACAACCTCTAACTCGACCACTCACATCATCATCATTCACCCCTATAAAATTCAAGCCATCTCTGTCGCTCTTCAATAATCCCTAAACCTGCCTCCGTCATCCGTCTCTGATTCTAACAATCAAATCCATTAGCAGCCTCTAAAATCGTTCAGTCACTTCATCATCCCTCATTAATTCAGTCAAACAAATCATCTTCGCGGCCCTTATCAACCTTTAACTACTCCAACAAAATCGTCTACAACCTCTGTCTCATCCAGTCAAACCGCCTCCGTCATTTCCAACTAATTCGCATCATTTCCTTTCTCCCTTAACCACCGCTAAACTCGCGCCTATCATTCATCACTTCTTCTATCAGTACTTGTATCTAAGAACCTCTACCGTGCTTAATCAAGTGGCCTTTATGTGAGCCAAGGAAATCTAATCTGCCAACTCCCACAAAAGCCATTAAATTAATATGTTCTAACT
This sequence comes from Coenobita brevimanus, assembly GCF_032717465.1. Lineage (NCBI taxonomy): Eukaryota > Metazoa > Arthropoda > Malacostraca > Decapoda > Coenobitidae > Coenobita > Coenobita brevimanus. The sequence goes on from NC_137056.1 coordinate 4,532,789, forward strand.
AACGCAGCTAAATTATCCAAATCATTGTCTTCAACAGCTTCTATCTGGATTAACCGAACCACTTCAGACCACTTAAACAATCTTCTGACTGAATTAATTCATTGCTGCCCAACATATGCGCTCAAAATTCCATCGTCAACTATATCACTCAGATCATCTCAGCTCTTAACTGAACCTCTGAGTGCATCATCTAACTTGATCTGCATCGGCCCCCAAGTCATCTCTTAATTCAACTGATCATCAATCGAACACCACACAATAAACTTGCACAATACACCAGTGAGGAGTATGAAGCACAGTGTTACACTATACCCGCATAATGATTTTAGCACTTTTCACTTATTAGGCTTATTTCTAGCCTATATGCCAACATCGCTCCTGCCAACATAAACCTGCAAGCCTTCAGGCTACAGTTTTAAAATCTATTTCTTTTCATACCGTCAGCTCACCCTTCCCTGCTAACTTTATTTGCCAACAGAGGTCCCAGCATCTGCTGCCATGATAAAGTCTTGCATCTTAATTTAAAACGATAAACAGAATTCTACATAAATGACTGATGCAATATAGAAGACTCGAGCAGTTTAGATGTTTCTTTATAAAAAAATATATTTACAATTATGATTAGAAATCTAGATACTTATATGCTTGAATTAGGGGACTAATTCTGTTTTAATTTACAATACACTATTTACTTATTATTATTTTTTTGTAATGGGAAAAATGGAGAAAATATGGGATGTGCTGAGAATAAGTTGGCAGGGAGAGACACGTAGGTGTAGAAAATAGCTCAATCACGCTTTCCCCGACCACTCTTCACCCCCTCATTTTCAGGAGCTCCCAGGCTGAGCTTGTAGTGTAAGTCCTTTTATTGTTACTGTTGTTGTTGCTCTTGTTTGTAGCTGTACGGTTGTAACTTAAAGTATTTTTATGGTGATTGAATGCAAGTAAAGTGTGCGAATGAGTGCATATGTGTGTACAGGACTTTTAACAGGGTCACTGGACTATAGACGTTCCGTGAAGCCAGGGCTTCCCACAGTATTTGCGATTTTTGTCATTTTCATCATTTATGTTATGCATGACTTCGCTGTTCAGGTACGGGAATAAGTGCGGGCAAAAAGAAATTATTGTCGCCTCTAACGGCAATACTGTGTGGAACAACATCCTTTGTCAATCTTTTTAGACCCTGTTGATCCCAGGGAGGTGGTTTGGTCGTGACTGGTACTGAGGGAACTACTTAGGGTCGTAGTGTGTGGTGGGAAGCCCTTGCATTAGACTCTTGCAATTGCTCCAGATGTCAGCCTATCTGGATTTCAGCAACCAGTATCCACTGAAACACTCGTGACGACGTAGGATAGGAATGGCACAACGCAATCAACCTTTGACTAACAGACGAACCCTCAACAGACAGCACCGTCAACAATTTTCACGACAAACAGATGGATTAGCGACAGACAAAGTTATTTACGTAAGGAAAACCTAGAAATAAACTGTCACAGCTCAAGCAACAGACTGGAAAAATAAACCCACTGCTGAGATCAATGGAAGATGAATAACAGAAACGAACTGTAAGATAATGGAGCTTGAAGCTGTACGTGTGACTGAGTAGCAAAACGTCCATTACTAACTCGATAAACTGCACCTGTTCGACCCCCAGGACACTGCCCACTGGTGATAATATACAGGGTAACTCGTAAATAGCGCCCCACTGTAAACATCTGGAAGTATCTTGTGTGTTGCGGGGACGGCTGAGTATGCTGATGTGTGTGTGTGTGAGTGTGGCAATGGAAGTAGGAAATGAGTGAATGATGATACATACAAAACACGAGAAATTGCCTGGCGGAGTGGAAGTGGAACGTAATATGTAGACCGCCTTGAACATATATTCTGTACAAAAATAAATAATAATTAGACAAAAGTAATATGAAAACGCAAGAAATTTTTGAAGAATGATCGAAAAAGATTGGTGGGATGGTTGTGAAAGCTAAGCAGTTGCCCAGAATATGGTAAACTATGACAACAATACTGAGGGGGGGAAAAAATGACAAAAACACAATACTCTTATCCAGTCAATGACGCCATCAAGAAAACACATCCATAAGGACTTTACAACTTTTAAGTGTGGTGAGAGTGGAAGTGACTAAAGATGCAACACAACTGCCTGTTAAACACTGAAAGCAACTTAGCTGACTGAATTCTTACAACTGACTCAACAACGAACATCGCAGAGTGGCTGACTGTTGAAGTAGCACAGTGACAGTGAATGCAACACAGGTGACTGCCAAAAGACAAGAACTGTGGAAGAAACCTAACTGACTCATGACAAGGTAATGACTCAAACCCGCACAACTGCCAAACAACATCAGTGAATCTCTGGAACACCATTACTCCTGTCAGCATTAGTAATGAATTATAATAATGATAAAAGCAGTATCTGTTCAGGAACTATATCAAAGTAACACATATGACTACAGTTCACCTGACTCCTTGGCCAGAACAGCTGACTCGTCACAAATGACTCAGCACAACTGACTACACTGTTGACTCAATTGGCTCAGCAAAACTGATCATTAATGACTCAACTGACTCAGCGCATCTCTCAACCTAACTGACTGCACAAATTATTGCATAAATGATTTTACAACTTACCCAATCCACTTGCCTATACAAATGACTAAACTGACAATGCAACTGACTCAACCGAATTGACTATACAAATGACTCAACTATGCAACCTACTCAACCTAACTGACTATACAACTGACCCACAACTGACTACATGAATAACCCAAGTGACTATACATCTGACTCAAGTCAACTGACTATACAACTGACTCAAGTCAACTGACTATACAAAATAACTCAAAACAACTGACTCGCCAACTGACTACACAAATGGTTCAACTGACTGTACAAGTGACTCAACCCGACTGACTACACTAATTATTCAACACAGCTGACTATGCTGCTGACTCAACACAAACTGACTCTTCAGATAACTCATCATAGGTAACTATGGAACTGACTCAGCATTCCTGACGCGGTATACATAACTGCACAACTGATTACACAACTGACTCAGGATAAGTGACCATACAACTGACTCAGTACATATGATTACAGCTGACTGCACAATTAACTAGACCGTCAACTACAAACGTGACAACACAACTAACTATACAACTGACTCAATACACTTGACAGTACAACTGACTCAACTGACTACAACTGAATGACCGCAAATGACAACTGAATCAACACGAATGACTGTACAAGACCATAATCATAACCATCAACACAAATGACTCGGCACAAATGACTATATAAGACCACACGCATAACTATTAACACAACTGACTCGACACAAATGACTATATAAGACCATACACATAACTATCAACACACCTGACTCGACACAACTATCAACACGTGACTCTTACCAGAAACAACCAACACAGCTGACTATGAAATGACTGTAAAAGCATCTGCCAAAAAAAAAATAAAAAAAAAATCCTTGTCATGTTCTTGGTAGAATCGTGGTAAAGGGGGCGGCTTTGTAATCCCTTTTTCCTGATGATTTATTTTCCCTTATAACACCTCAGCTTTTCCTTGTCCTCCGCGACAAGGAGAGTATGTTTCCACCCATCTTTTTTTGTTTGTTTGTTTGTTTGTTTGTTAGCAGGATTGCTCAAAACTAAAAGAGAGATTTGGACCACATTTGGTGGGCAGATAGCCTATGTCCCAGGGAACAATCGATTAACTTTGGGACCGATCCTGATCATATTACAAATTCTGAATCCGGAAAACGCTTTTTGCGAAACCTTAATCAGATGAGAAAACCTAACTCATTATGAAGAGTGGTTTGGAAATTACGTTGCCCTTGTCGGAAAGATGCGCCCCACTGAGTACCCCTCTAGTCTGTTATTTGTATTACTATCGACGTAGACAAACATCAGTAACATACAGAAGGATAATGAGATTAAATGTACAGAACAAATCGAAAACGTTATGCTGTTACGAAAAAAAAAAGTAACATACAAAGGATACTGCGATTTAATGTACAGAATAAATCGAAAAAGCAGTGGTGTTACGAAAAAAAAAATCAATAACACAGAGAAGGATATTCAGGTGTAGTATACAAAATAAATAGAAAAAATAGAGGTGTTACGAAATCTCAAAAAACCGCTTACAATACGGCCCCCTGTCCTAACAAAACACACTTCAACAGCGCGTAGCAGCGACAGATCCAATGCCAAACATGTCAGAAATCCCTAAATAAGTTTTCCACAAAAGAAGTCAGTCATACGTTATTAAAATCCGGTGAAAAATACACACAAGAAAGCAAAAGTGCAATTCATTTGTAGCATATACAGAACCTTACTTGAAGTGGCTGGCAATTGAATGTGTAAGCATTTTAGAAAGTCATCCATTTACCAGATTCACTGCAGACCAGACTTTTCCAGTAGTTTCTAGCCACCAAAGACTGTTCATAGATAGTTAATATTCTTGGGAACTAGCAATAAATAGCACTAACTCTGGACAGACGAGCACTCATGACCTAAAACAGCATAATTAGAGACTCTGGAACGATGACGTGCGTTCCCGCGTTCAAGGGAGAGACTGCAGGGTCAAACCAACTCCCTAATGTAACCAAAGACTTGACTGTGACGCTCTGTATATAATTACTTAATCCATATCAATATTTATTTGACTGTAGACAATAAAACACATCCCTATTGACCCGTATGTTTTATTTTAACCTCATTAATCTTTCGGCAAATAGCCTCCATGTCGCCCTGTCCCCTGCCATTTTGCTGCCCTTCTCCCAAATTAAACCCCCTCTCTCATATACCTCTCTACTCCATTCCTCCATCTCATCCTCGGTCTTCCCATCCCTCTCCCCCCCCTCCACCTCACTCACATACACCCTCCTAGTTAGTCTTTCACTTTCAAAGCAATAATATCTATGCAATTCCAAGTGTCCACTGGGCTGAATAATTTCCCCTGGAGACAACTAGAAAAAAATATATATTAAAGACTTCAGGCATAGAGAGTTAAGAGAAGAGAGGGAAAGGGAGGGAGGGATGGGACAGGAAGGGTAAGGAAGAGAGAATGATGGATATGAAGGAGGGAGAGGAAGGAGGTGATGAGGCAGGGAGGGTAGGGAAGAATGAATGATGGATAGGAGGGAGGGAGAGGAAGGGATGGGATAGGGACAGTAGGGAAGAAAGAATGATGGATATGAGGGAGGGAGAGGAAGGAGGTGATGAGGTAGGGTGGGCAGGGAAGAGAGAATGATGGACAGGAGGGAGGGAGAGGAAGGGAGGGATGGGACAGGGAGGATACGGAAGAGTGATAGACGGGAAGGGGAGGTGGTCTTGGTGCAGACTGCCTGGGATCGAGAGGGTTAACTTTATAGGTGAGGTTGGGTAGAATATGGCGATTCTGGGGGGGTTGTGGTGAGATAATGGTGTGGTTGGCTGAGATGGAGTGGGGTAATGGTGGAGCTGGGTGGGGTGGAGTGGGGCAATGACAGAGTGGGAGAGGTGGCGTGGAGTAATGACGGGGTTAGGTGGGCTGAAGTGGGGTAATGGTGGGGTTGGGTGGGATGGAGTGGGGTAGTGGTGGGGTTGGGTGGGATGGACTGGGGTATACTTATGAGGTAGTATAGTATATGACGGGGTTGGGTGGGGTGGGGTTAGGTAAAATTAGCAGGAGAGGAAGGGGATAGTCTGGCGAGGCTGAATGGGGCGGAAAAGGGCAATTGCGGGGTTGGGAGGGGACGAAAGAGGTAAAATTCACAGGTGACGGAAAGAAGAATATGGCGGGGTTGGGTAGGGTGGGGTTGAGTTCACCAGGGCGGTATAGGGTGGAGTGGGGTGAACTGAGAGGTGAAGATTGAGTATGGCGAGGTTGGGTGAGGTGGAGTGGGGTAAACTGAGAGGTTAAGTAGGACAGAGTATGGTGAGGTTGAGTGGGGTGGGGTGGGGTAACACTGACAATATGGCTGGATGGGATGGGGTGGGAAATGGCGGGGTCGGATGGGGTGGAATGGGGTAAAATTTACAGGTGAGGCAGGCTGGAGGTTGGGTGGGCCGGAGTGTGGTGATGCTGGGGTTGTTTGGGGTGGAGTGGAGTAATGGTGAGGTTGAGCATGGTGTTCTAAGGTAATGATGGGGTTGGGTGGGTTGGGGTGGGGTGGAATGGGGTTAGAGTGGGGTGAGGAGGGGAGGAATGGGGTGATGGCAGGATTAGGTAGGTGGAATGGGGTTAGGGTGAGGCTGGGTGGGTTGAAATGGGGTAAAAAATTGCCGGTATGCAGTGGGGTAATGGGGAGTCTGGTGGGATGGGGTGGGGTAATGGTGGGGTCTGCCGGCATGGAGTGGGGTAATAGGGATTTCGGTGGGGTGGAGAGGAGTGAAACTGACAGGTGAGGTTAAGAATATGGAGGGCTGCGATATATATATTTTTTTTACCAAAGTACTTCTGTATTGTGATCCTGGGACGGCAATTATAATTAATAGCTTGTGAAAAAGAAGTAGGTATCATTTCAAGTGTAATGGTTGCCAGGTGAACAGAATTTCTTATCTTCACCGGTAATTTGACTCATTATATGTGTATTTTAATGAGTCCTTAGCCTTAATGTTGTGAAAAAAAAGAATTAGATACACAGACTGGTAGATATAGGTAGAAGGACAACTTACCGCTACAGAATAACAGAACGAGAGAGAGAGAGAGAGAGAGAGAGAGAGAGAGAGAGAGAGAGAGAGAGAGAGAGAGAGAGAGAGAGAATAATCTATAAACACACTCCACCCCATGCACAGCAGCTGCCAACACATGTCAAGCGTGTACTCACCAGCAGTAACCAGAAGAGGGACTGACACCATGTACAGCTGCCATAACAGAAGTCCTTATCCACAGCCACTACTTAGAGTATCATGTACTATCTGTGTATAAAGAAAAAATATGCAGATTGTTAACCCTCTCATGGTCGGATCAACTGGCATTAAAATATATAATTATGGGCAAAATAGACAAAGAGATCCAAATAAACTAGATATGTGTTCAGGACAGTAGAAGCGTGGTTAAACTGCAACATGAAATCTTGCCGAGTTCAAAAGCTGATGGAAGACCATGAGTGTGTTGGCACAAAAAAGCTTTTAATTACACAGAATATGATTCATTTAATATATCACATAGGTACAACCACATTTACAGTATTGTGTTCAAGCTTGGCATCCATTCCTTATCAAAGACATCAACTGCCTGGATAGAGTTAGGACTTCAAAAATTGTCCTTGGATTACCGGTACGCAATATATCGCATCAGGAAAGGCTGTGGTTGAAATTGTCATTAACTATGAGAAAAGAGTGTGGAGACTCGACTGAAGCTTTCAAAATTATTCATAGTATGTAACGAAATGCGATGAATTCTGAGAAATATTCAAAACTTGAGGGAGTGCAACTTCAGTTTGTTCAATAGCCATGTCAAGCTTGACATTAACCATTCTTAAGTCAAAGAATAATTGGCTGTTGGAACAGTCTCTCTGCTCATATAATACAGCAGAAAACTGCAGGAGAATTGACAACCCTCGATTACTTTCGGCGAGAAATTGCATATTGGTACCAATTAGACCATGAGGCCTAACTTTCCCACTAACAGGTAATGTTCAATATTTAAGGTGCAAGGATACGATTATGTAAGGTAAAACGCTCTGATGGAAAGGGATGAGTATGGTAATGAGCGGTGAAGTATGGAGCATTTCAAATCTGATGTGCGCAAACGGCACATTGCAAATATTTCAGGAGTGGCTACTGTCATCCCGTCTACTCCTCTGGCTACGCTTCTGTTCTCTGTCAACAGCGCATTAAATGTTGATTAATATCGCAAGGAAGTTGCAGGAACTTCCCCTACCCTAATTGGTGCCCATGACTCCCAGAGGTCACGGCAAACGGTGACAGGATGGCGAAAGTCGGCGTGCTGGAAATTAAGATGCACGATATATTAATATTTTTTAATACATATAAAAACATTGTTAATTTCAAGCCTAGAGTGGTAAAGTGGTCATTCGTTAACAATATTATTGATCTTATGAATCTAAGAGAGCTGTTTGTGGATAATTTAAATCATACCTCCCGCCAAGTGATGTCGACTTGGCCACCCTATAGGGCTTAGTTCTTGGTTATTTCTTTAATTATAATAATTTAGTTTGTGTTACTAACACCCATTAATATCATGAAGAGATTAAACTGCCTTGCGCTCATTTTCATATTTCCTTCTCTGTCAAGTAGCCTATGTGAATAAGACCTCAGTTATTATATGGGCTTTGTACCTATCTATGGCCAGACGCCATAATCCCGTAAGCCAAGGGGTGGCCGTTTGACTCTTAGTTGTTACGGGGAGGTGCATTAATCATGCGTCAATTCACTTGTTGACATGTAAGGAACACGTATGACTTGGTTATATGGTTACCACCCATCATTGTACATGGTTTCCTGGCTTACAGGAATCCATCTGGCTTGTCACTCAGTGAAAAGGAAAGAGTAATAAAAAGTGACAGGAAAGATGGAAGAAACAGGATGAGAAGAGGTATGCTATAATATGGTGGATTATTATCTTTTCATAAGGATATGGTTTACACATGATTACAGATATGGCAAGAAAAATGGGTAAATGGCCCAACAGACTCGTTTTATATATATATATATATATATATATATATATATATATATATATATATATATATATATATATATATAAGCCACATCGACATGTAAGTTAGTCTTTCCATGCCAAATCAACATTTTGCAAAATCTTCCAGGTCACCTCAAAAAAATTTGAAAAAGAATCATGTTAATACATACGCAACAATTATGTAAAAATCCTAAAATTTTTGTTCTCCAACATGTGTAGTTTTGAGATAGAGCCATTCAAAACTTACCCCTTTTTTGGCACGTTTGGAAAAATTTGCCATGCAGATAACTTGGGCATCTGTAACATCATTATTTATTAAGCTACAGAGCTAAGACTTCACTCAAAGGGTATATGCCAACCTAAGATTTTGGTGGATCAGTACCACCCTGGTCCACTCCATCTCAGTTATACCTCTTATAGCGGTAAAGGCTTGAAGCAGTAGAAGGACCTTACCAATTCATATTCCTCCAGTTCGTTTTCTGTACATTTCTGACCATTTTCAGGGTGGTTAATTACCTTTTCCTGCTGACAGTTTTTCCACTATCACCACGTTCCTTATGCCGTACCTACGGTTGTTTGTTGACGGCGTAATGAAAAAATCTTACTCAACGTACCAAAATGTGGATTTTGTTTCCCAGCTTCCCAACTGGATGATAAGTTGGGTAAGGCCAGGTTAGATTTGATTAGGTTAGGTTAGGTTAGATTATTAGCTACAGTTAAGCTAGGTTACGTTAGATTTAGTTAAACACTTAGGCTAGGAGAGTCCCTTCCATCTCTTTCGTCACTACGCTTGACAAATCAAACGAGCTGACAGCGGAACAGCTAAAAACAATGTGGGGAAATAAATTTCCCAAGAAACGCTTATTTACCACCTCAGAAATAATCAGAAAAATATAACAGACTATCAGGAAGAACTGATTTCGTAAGGTGCTTCTACTGCGTCAAATACAGCGTATCTTTTCCCTTATATTTATTTTTACTTATTTTACTTTCAATAATATCTTGCTATAACTCACTGGGATACCCACCTAGAAACACAGGGCACAGTCTAAAACTAGCAAAGCCCCGACACAAAACCCAGAGGAATAATTTCTTTAGTGCGAGTGATAAATAAATGGAATAGTTTCGTTGATTGACCTCCCCTATAGGGAGGACTGGGCCCTTCTTTGGCCCAGATTGAGTTTAAGAATAAGTACGATCAGCATGAGACCGAACTATTGAGAAGAGGCACCCTTTATTAGCTTTAACTCCCTTGCCACTTTTACTATCACTAAGGTCAGCATCACTAAGGTAAGCAAGCATGCTTTTTCTTAATCTTATCACAAACTTATATAAACTAGATCACTGATAAACGGGGTGAGCATTACTTTGAGATTACCTACTTACAATTTCACATTTCGTCTTCATGTACACGTAGGCCTATCCACACTTAAGTTAGTTTTTTGCTTCGTGTTCCTAGCTTCCCACCTAGCTATCGCTCCGAACTGTGCGATTTAGGAAGTAGCAGATGGAATGTGGTAGGAACTGCCCTTTCAATCGCATTGCGTCCATTTCTGAGCAAGTGAAATTTATTCTACAAATTACAGAAGCTACCCTTAATTATTCAATTTTCTGTGGTTTGTAATGAAACATTATTTTTTAAATAATTGTTTCTGTTACAGATAAATTACTTAATATTTATGTATACTTTCCCAGATAACTTATGCCATCAGATTATTTTAACGTTAGATGGATGGATAACGTTTTCACGTTATAACCTAAAAGAACGAATACTAAGCTTGTTTTCAAAGCTGTCTAGTGATTGGCTGGAGTGAGCCAGGCTGACCAATGAGGAGGCAGGACACAGGCTTGTCTGTCATATGACACAGCTGATCGATCCTCGCTCTCACGTCAAAACATTGCAGACGGTGAGTATGGTGTTTGTTTATTTTATTCGTTTTACACTATTAATATTCGGTTCAAACGGCATGTCTTTACATATTTTGAGCATGAATTGAGAATGGCGTATTTGATGAGCGTCGATTTAAGGAGAAGACCGTAATTATGCCTTATTATATGCATCAGGTACTAGGCCAGCGCCCTACTGAAATGCTTAAATTAGGGGTAACCCTGCGAGTTAATAATGATAGACTGCCGTGTATTCTATTGTTTATTTAGTCCTACAGATCTGGGGCAGTTGGATATAGTCATTTGTTGGAGTAAAGTATTACAAATTCTTTTGCCAAACGGGGGCGACCTTTCCGTATTTTCTCATGAAGTCCTTCACAGATTACTTGTTATGCTGTACATATAGATTGCCATAGATACAGGACATTTTTTTTTTTTTCTACCAGTGAAATATGTAAAGACTTATTTATATCACATATTCTGTCACCCCAATGAAGTTACCACCAAGAGCAAAACTTGCTGCCAAACTCCAAACGCATGTCTTGCTTTTGGTGTAATTTAAAATCTGATAGGTTTGGATAATTTTAGGTGATTAAGTTAGGATAGACTAGGATAGGTTTAGTAAGGTAGGACAGACTGAGATTTGGACTGATAGGTATTTGGGGGCTCTGTAAGGTTAGGTTAAGTGGCAATCCTAGGTGGTCAAAATTAAGGGGGATCTGGGGGGCAAAGCCCCCCAGTTAGGGAAAGTTAGGTTAGGATAGGTTGTTAGGCTGAATTGTTAAGTTTCCTTTAGAGTTGAATGTTTGATGCACTGACACGTCCAATCAGTGGGATAGTCAGTACCGTAATCAGCATGTCCAGTTGGTTACAGGCTGGCATGGTTGACCTGACGGTTTCCTTATATACCCAAATGTAGGTAATATTTTGTTTTTTCTAATCACTTTCTGCAGTCACAGTTCAATATTTAGCTATATGTGTTGAATATGTACCAAAATTACTTTCCTTCAGATCATGAGTTTGTAAGAATATTCAGTATTATACAGTAGTTGGAATAGCCTTACCGTTTTGGTGAAGAATTATCAAAGTATTTCCAATGCATTGTCACCAAAAATATTTATTTAAACTTTTTTCCCCACTAAGAATATTACCTCATGAATAGGCCAGGGTTTATAAGTTGAAGGAAATAAAGATTAAAATCATCGTGTAATGGTAAAATTTTACCACAGATTATTGAAAACAATCTGGAAAGTATGGAAGAGCTAGCCATACCTACCACTGGTATGTCTTACAAAATCATATCAACCGTAAGTTACTGCTGAAGAGAAGCCTATATGAGGTGGCACTGTGACCCTGGGTGGGGCAGCTGGGGTATCTAACCAAGGCCAGTCCATATCTCGTCATGGGAAGAACTGTGCTCTTACTTGGCATGGTGCTGTCTACCACAAGGGAATGCCAGTTCTTTGCATATGGTACATGCTGTTTTGCACTGTACATTAGGAATGACTTCAGAAAGCAATTGCTTGCCTGTGGTCATCAAGTCTGCTCAGCCAGACACATTAGGTTTACATCACGTACTGTGTAATAATGTTTACTGTTATGTGTTGTGCAGAGTCAGAATGCTGGACAGTCTGTTCAACATTGATAATGGGTACCTGGAGGGGCTGGTACGAGGGTTTCGTAATGGCATCCTCAAACAGACCGACTACCTCAACCTGGTCCAGTGTGAGACTCTTGATGGTGAGTAGCTCAGGGCCTTGATATTTGTAAGACCTGCATAGCCTATAGTTATTTCTGCTCTTTCTAACAAATGATGAAACAACTATTGCTAGGTGTGCTGTGCCATGGTATTTAAAGTAACACTGATTTTTTTTGTTTAAGGAATGTACAGAATTTGAAATAAAGATTATTTTTAGTGCATGCAGTGATATGCATTTGCATATCCCACATGAAGCATATGAAATGGTGGGGGACAGGGCAACGTGGAGGCGATTTGTTTGTGGCCACCCAGAACGGGATTGAGGCGTCTGGCAATAGATAGATTGAATGTTTTTGTAAATAAGAAAAACTCGGGCAGGTTTGCCGAGACAGGTTATTAATTGACATGTATTTCCAGAGCCAGGTAAAAAATAGAAATTGTCATTGAAGTGTCCTGTAATATTTTTATATAATGTTTTCTCAGAAAGTAAATAATATCTATATGTGATAATTTCACCAAAAATTATTGAGACACTTACCGGTATGCCTGTTTTAAGGATACAGGTGTTTAATGCTTGGTTCTGCTATAGAAAGACCCACATGAAGTCCTTCATCACATGCCTTCAGATATAGCTAATCTCATTTTGTTCTTTCTGTGTGTATGATGAAAAGCATAGTTAACATAATTACAGGGTATGTTGTTATGGTGCCAATAACACATCAGTATCAAACTCGGAGATAGTCGAGTACTTTTTATTTTAATTCCCCCCCCCCCATTCCCCAGCTTTACTCAAAATTTGTCTAAGAGTTCTTCACTGAATCTAAGTTTGAGGTTACGATCACTCGATATATACAGGTTCCTTTCATGCTTTCAAAAACAGAAATCAACCAACGCTGTAGCAGCTGAGGACAAAGGATCACAAACACAATCACACTGTTCTGTATAACATGAGTTTTCTGCTGTGATATTCCTTCCGAGTCAGTAAATTAACATCGGGAGATTCTCATAGTAATAGTACTAAATCACACCTGCAGCCAATGTCCCTACATGTGCTAGAGTCAGGAGTCAGGGCACATCACACTGAATAACCCATGTATGTTTTGAAGAGGGAGAGGGTAGTGTACCACAGCACACTAGGCACACTAATTGCAGAACACTGATAGGCCACAGACAGTGTAGGCTGAAGGATTTAAACAGAATTTTACACAAGTTGGATTCTCTTCATTTCTTTAACATTGAATCCTTTCTGCCTCACACTGCAGTGTTGCTTTGCTTTCTTCTTATGATTAACTATCCTCTGTCTGCCTACCTCCCTCTCTGTAATGTGCTTGCAGCATCTGTTTGTCTGCATGGTGTCACACTTGAATTGTTTATTGGATATTTTCATAGGCTATGCACCTTTAAACTTAGTTGTTAATTAGAGTGGAATATACATCAACATCCCATTTCCCTGTTCCACAGACTTGAAGCTTCACCTCCAGAGTACTGACTATGGAAATTTCTTAGCCAATGAGGCATCACCACTGCAGGTGTCAGTGATTGATGACAAGCTGCGAGACAAACTAGTAGCAGAGTTCCAGCACATGCGCACCCACGCTGTTGAACCCCTCGCTACCTTCCTGGACTACATCACCTATGGGTGTGTCTGCAGAGGCTATACCATATTCTTGTTGATTAGGAGGCTCTTTCTATCATCTTTTTCTTAGCAATATATTTTACATACTACACCTCACTTTCGTCTTGAATGTAAGCTGATTATTTTTTATATTATGTCATTGTTATCTTGTATATAATTTTTTTTTCCATACTTCACCATTATTATATTTTATATTATTTATATCTTATGCGGTAGGTAGGGATGCTCACCATCCACTTTCTCGATGTAGTGCTACTCTCGGATGTCTGCCCTTTCCTCTCCTCCCTACTTTCCCTCCTGCCTCTTCTGTCTTTCTTCACTTCATTCTTTTCTCATCCTTCTGCCTACGGATGTCTTTACACTCCCGCTTTTGTCTTTCCTTCCTTCATTCTTTCCTACTTCTGCCTGTGGGTGATTCTACACTGAGTGACAAACTGAATGGTTTCTTGTACACCAGGAAACCATTTACTACACTGGGTAGTAACCATATAACCAAATTATGGCACCTGGTGGTTTAGTGGGTAATTCCGGTGATCTGTACCTCATACCAATTAATTTGGCCAGGCATGTATGGCAACACTGTTCCCACCGAGATTCTGATTGGCTGGAGGTGTTTGTTCGATTTCGTTGTTGCTTAAACCGATACTCTCTTTATTATCAGATGTGATACTGAGTTTGTCAACAATACAATCGTCAAAAGCAGTAAGAAATCCGTTATATACTTAACAACAATGAAATCTGCCTAGGAAGATAGAAATATGAGTCAACAAATTATTATAACAGTCCAAGTCAAGGTCAGCATTCGAACAATTCCTTTAAATCGCCGACACTCGATAAAATTACAGAAAATTAAGGAAACCTGCTTAATCTAAGCGCTGGTGTAACACATTTAAATTTTAAATCCAGTCCGTACTATGATAATAGAGGAGATGTAATGAAATAGTTTCCTTTAGCCTACTTTGATTTTCGCAATTTTTTCAAACCTCCCTCCCCGCACAACTCGTCTTTTCATCAGAATTTTTAATTATTCAGAGTTGTGGCACGATTTAAGGGTGCGGACTGATCTTAAAATTTAAATGTGTGTTACACCAGCGCTTAGATTAAGCAGGTTTCCTTAATTTTCTGTAATTTTATCGAGTGTCGGCGATTTAAAGGAATTGTTCGAATGCTGACCTTGACTTGGACTGTTAAAATAATTTGTTGACTCATATTTCTATCTTCCTACGCAGATTTCATTGTTGTTAAGTATATAACGGATTTCTTATTGCTTTTGACGATTGTATTGTCGACAAACTCTGTATCACATCTGATAATAAAGAGAGTATTGGTTTAAGCAACAACGAAATCGAACAAACACCTCCAGCCAATCAGAATCTCGGTGGAACAGTGTTGCCATACATGCCTGGCCAAATTAATTGGTATGAGGTATAGTTGGATTGAGCCAGTGAAGGTTTATATCCAAGGGATGGTTGGGGCTATTGCTTACGTAATGCCACTTGGGTGAGTGAGGCTGGTCACTCTTATCTTAAATATCAGGACCAATTTGCCTAGCCCTGGGCTCCTACACTCCTCATGGGGCAACGTGGGGTTAGATGATGGATGGATGATACCGGTATATCTCTCAAATAGGGACATAGATTGTACAGATAAAATGCAATGGAATTTTAACTTTTCATATGCAGAAATAAACTACCTTAGTAAGAAAGAGATGTTAGTTGTCAGTGTTGTTGAATAACATTGGTCTGTCTGCTTGAGCAGACACATCAACTGCGGGCAAACACCTGCCCTTGTAGGGCCATCTCATGCTGTGAAATGATATTCCCTTGTGGCAGACACTGCCCTGCCATAGTGAGGTGCATAGGCTTCAAAAATACAAGTACAGTATACTGATGTTAGAGGCATAGCTTAAAATGACACTGACAGTTAGATTAGTGATTGTACATTTTAATGGGTAGGTGGGGGCTTACCATCCACTCACTCAATGTAGTGCTGCTTTCGAGTGCCAGCTCTTTCCCTCTTCCTTCCATCCTTCCTCTTCTGTCTTTCTTTCCTTCATTCTTTCCTCTTCTTTCTGTCTACGGGTGACTCTACACTGAGTGACAAGCCAAATAGTTTCCTGTTCACCAGGAAACCATTTACTACGTTGGGTGGTAACCACATAACCAGATTATGGCGCCTGGTGGTTTAGTGGGTAATTACGGTGCTCCAAGCAGATTGAGCTGGTACAGGTTTATATCCAAGGGGTGGTTGGGGTTAATTGCTCACGTAATGCTTCTCGGGGATGAGTGAGGTTGGTTGCTGTCATCTTAAATGTCAGGGACCAGTTTGTCTAGCCCTGGGCTCCTATGCTCCTCATGGAGCAACACTGGATTAAATGATGATTGAATGAATGAATGTACTTTTCATTTTATTATGTGATTGTTTGCTGTTTTTTATTCTCTTACTGGGTATTTAACATTGGTTCCTCCACAACTAATATGTGTTCCCAGTATGAGCTATATAGACAACACAGTTCTTACAGCAATAGATATACATAGAGCAGTGTTGTGTGTTTCTAGAGACTTGACAAAAAAAAAAAAAAGACAAAATGACCCATTGATCATGAATTATTTTGAATTTGAGTGAGGTTAGAATTTACTGGCTAATTATTATTTTATTGTAATATATTCCTCTCTGCTGTTACTTTTGGTTATGTACAGACCTCTGCCCCCCCCCCCCTTTTTTTTTCTTTTTTTTTTTCTTTTTTCTCCAGCATAAGTCTGGATGCAACTTTTCAGATATGTATAAAGATAAATTCTGCATACTGGAAAAAGTTCATTCACAGTGATTAACCTACTGGTGCTCTGAAACCTGAGGCCTTAGCTGTGTGATATTTTGATAGAGCATTTGATGATGCATGTATGAGTTGATACAGCATATTATACAATACTGAAAGATTGTGTGTGTGTGTGTGTGTGTGTGTGTGTGTGTGTGTGTGTGTGTGTGTCTGTGTGTGTTGTTTTGTTTATGAATTATGGATTCTGAACATGAATTTTCATGGTACAGATCAAAATGAAAACATACCAGAATTCATTAACCCTTCAGTATGAAGACATTTTAAAATTTAGTCTGGTTACTGCTGATTAGTTTTCTTTCCCAAGATAATCCCTCTTATAATGCAGAGAATAGAAAGTGCATATTATGATACCGTTCAGGATATTACATGATAACTTGAGACCATTCTGGCAGATACATGATTGACAACATTGTACTGCTGATTACGGGTGCTCTCCACCAGCGGCCCATCTCAGAGCTGATGCCCAAGTGTCACCCTCTGGGTACCTTTGAGCAGATTGAGGCCATCAACGTCGCATCCACCAGCTCTGAGCTTTATAATGCCGTGCTGGTCGACACTCCCCTTGGTTAGTGATGTACTGTAAGAGATATACAGTAGTTTTAGTAACTTAATTTTGAGAAACACTTTTTAAATCCTGATACTGGTTATCCTTCAATAGGCAGTTTTGTAAATTGAGATACTTTCTGTTTGTGCACGTACAGTAGGTAAATCCCGATATTTTAGCTGTGGTTCTTTCCAAAAGTGTCCTGTTACAGGATATATGAGATCATGGTGTATTGTAAAGCACATAAGAATTCATGCATTGTGTAATGTATGTAGGAGTATTACTTAGTACCATTCCAACAGCCTGTCATCATTTTTTTTTTTTTTTTTTTTTTTTTTTTTTTAGAATGTTTAAGAATAAAGAATGCAAAAGAATGGTTGGTCCATGCTAAACAGCTCATGTTTAAGGGTGCTATGAAACTACCGTATGTAGTAGTAGTAGTAGAGCAACCCTAGTCTCCGGGGCCAGGCAAACACATCATCCACAGGCAAGTAATCATCCTTGCAGAGCCATCCCTTGCGATGGACAGCGCCTCGCCACAGCGAGGCTCAGGGAAAAGTGTGGAAGTTTGGTTCTTGGATGGACACTGCATTTGCACATCTCCATCCAGTTGACAGGGGCACCATAGGAGGATCCACATCACTGTTATTTGGTTGTATGGTTACCACCCAGCACTGTAAATACTTTCCTGGGTTACAAGAATCGATTAGGCTTGTCACTCAGCGTAGAGTCACTTAGGAAAAAGCGAGTGGATAATGGTCGCCACCGACGACCACTAACGAGACTATCAGAATGAGGTAACGATAACAGTGGTGTGGTAGGAGTCAAAGGGCATTTGTATGACTACAGTAGTCAAAGTTGGTGCTTTCTGCTGCTTTACAAAGCTTATTTAATTATAACCCTGCCCCTTTTTCAAAAAACACGTGTTCCATACTATATAAGTATTTGCAACTGATATAATTGATTGGATATTTATACATTATGGTACTTTTCTGAAGTTGGCATTGTGTTTTGCAGCTGACTTTTTTGGTGAGTGCATCTCTGAACAGGATCTTGATGAAATGAACATCGAAATCATCCGGAACACTCTGTATAAGGCCTACCTGGAGTCCTTCTATCAGTACTGCAAGAACTTGGGGGGCACTACTGCTGATGTTATGTGTGAGATTCTGGCTGTGAGTTGACATATTTTCTTTCACTTGTATTTGGTTGAAGTTGGTTTGATATGTAGCTATGAAATATGATGGAGGATTTCAGATATATCCAAGAAGTGGTACTGAGACAGAAGGAAAGGATTATTAAAACTTGACAGACCTCCTTTGAGACTCTTTTCTTATAGAGAGATACAGCAAGGCACACGATGAACAGCCAAACTTTAGCAAGACAAGTATTATATCCATTACCTCATGTAGGATGGCTTAGTGTAAGATAAAGTGAAGATTATTGTTGAGTACCGGGTATTTGCAGAATGTTGGTTTGGGTTTGATTTACTGTACCTTGGTTGCTTAATGTAGTGTAAAAATAAATCTGACAAGTTCAACCCAAGAATCTCTCCTAATCTTCATAAAGGCACGTGGCATTAGCCAGAATAGAATTGTGTCCTTGGGAGTGGAATGGGTAATAGAAATTGTTTTTAACCATTTCAGTGTGAGGGTACGTCTTGGTAATTGGATTAAAATAATCTCAATTTAGCCAAAATACAGTTATGAAGACATCTTTATTACATTATGAAGGGTTTAGGAGAGATGCTTCAACCCCTTCAGTTTGTGTATTGAAGACAAAAAGAACAACAGAGTTGGTAAGGTGTAAGACTGATCATTGTACTTCTTCCAGTTTGAGGCGGACCGACGTGCGTTCATTATTACATTGAACAGCTTTGGTACAGAGCTGACCAATGAGGACCGCAAAAAACTGTATCCCCAGTGTGGCAAGCTGAACCCCGATGGTCTGGCAGCCCTGGCTCGTGCCGACGATGCAGAGAACGTCAAGCAGGTGGCAGAATTCTATACGGTGAGTATTCCATCCCTCTTTCCTTCCATCCTCTTCTGTCTTTCTTTCCTTCATTCTTTCCTTGTCCTTCTGCCTACAGGTGACTTTACACTCCCTCTTCTGTCTTCCTCTCCTCCATTCTTTCCTTTTCCTTCTGCCTGTGGGTGACTCTACACTGAGTGACAAGCCAAATGGTTTCCTGTACACCAGGAAACCATTTACTACGCTGGGTGGTAACCATATAGCCAAATTTTGGCACCTGGTGGTTTAGTGGGTAATTATTGCGCTCCAGTCGGATTGAGCCGGTGAAGGTTTATATCCAAGGGGTGGTTGGGGTTGATTGCTCATGCAATGCCATTCAGGGATGAGTGAGGCTGGTCACTCTCATCTTAAATGTCAGGACCAACTGCCTAGCCCCGGGCTCCTACCCGCCTCATGGGGCAATGTAGGATTGGATGATGGATGGAGTGTGACTACTATAATTATTGAGTATTGACCATTTAACCAGCACATGGATGTGTGGTGGTCTGTATTTCATCCACCTAAACTTACTTTAGATATTTGCCCTTTTGCAGCTTATTTTACATGACTAAGTGGCAGAATAAGGCAGTATGATAATGTCATCCTATCTAACACTTCTTTGTGACTAGAATAGTGTTGTTGTATAGAGCTCTTGTCACAGCTCATCATTCAAGATAGAGAGATGGCAATTTTAGGCAAAGTTAAAGCATACAGGACATAGTGGGTTAAGGTACTTCAACCTGATGTTGCCCTTCTGGATCTGGGTCCAAGGAATGGCTTGGATTTATTGCTCACCTAATACCACTCAGTGAGCAACTGGTATCCCTCACTTGAAATGTTCAGACTGAGTATCCTAGGCTTATGCCTAGGATACTAACCCTCTTCACATTTTTCATGCCTTGATGTATTGCTTCTCCATCTTCCATTCATCTTTTGAACAGGTCACCTCCATTATTTGGTTCTCTGTTTTCCCATTTATTTTTCACCACTTGTCAACTGTCATTTCCTCTTCCTTCTGTCTATGGGTGACTCCGCACTGAGTGACAAGCCAAATGGTTTCCTGGACACAAAGAAACCATTTACTACATTGGGTGGTAACCATACGAGTATAACCAATTGTGGCACCTGGTGGTTTAGTGGGTAATTAATGTGCTTCAGTCGGATTGAGCTGGTGCAGGTTTATATCCAAAGGGTGGTTGGGGTTTATTGATCACGTAATGCCATTCAGGGATGCGTGAGGCTGGTCACTCTCATCTTAAATGCCAGGACCAACTTGCTTAGCTCAGGGGTTCTACGCTCTTCGTGAGGCGACGTAGGATTGGTTGACGGATGGATGGATGGTCAACTGTCATTACTTTTCCTCTGAGTACTTACTCCTATTCTGTGTGTTACTAAATGTACACTAATTTTCATTATTAGCATTAGCTCCCTCTCTCCCTGTTATTCAGTATTCATTACTCTAATTTGCATTGTCTCTCAGCACACACATGCACACACGCAGCCTCCCTCTTTCTTCATCAGTTTTCATTCACTCAGGTACCATTATTTTTTCCATTGTCATTCTCTGTCTTTCACAGTCTGTCATTCGAATCATCTATCATTCTTCCTGCTAAGAACTCCCATACTGAAGTGTATGATTGAACAGCTCTTTTTTTTTTTTTTTTTTTTTTTTTTTTTTTTTTCTCCATAACATCAAGAAGGAAGCCTCTCTTGCCTACTTGAACTTTCGGTTGTGAGTTTTAGTTTGAACTTTGACATTGTTTTCCTGTAGCAGCACAACATTGTAGGTTTTGTTGCTAGTAACTTAGCCTGTAACCATGTTGCACTTGTTTGGGAACAGCTGCCTTCTAGAATCATTAGTAGCCCACCTCATATTACTTCACCTCACTTCTCTCCTTTCCCATTAGACATCCCTCTCTCCCACCCTGTCACCCTGTTAAATTCCACAGACTAAACACATTCCTTTCTATCATTCAGTTAGAAATACCATGAACTTACATCCCTCTCCAACACCATATAGTAATAGGTGTACAACTCAATTGACACATCCCTCTTCCCACCCTTTTTGGAATACCTCAGTAAAAACATCCATTTCTCCCATGTTATCAGGAATACCGTGCACTGTTCGAAGGGGCTGGCAACAATCCCGGTGAGAAGACCCTGGAGGACAAATTCTTTGAACATGAGGTGAGGCTGAATGTAAATGCCTTCCTGCACCAGTTCCACTTTGGGGTGTTCTATGCATACCTCAAGCTCAAAGAACAGGAATGCCGCAACATTGTGTGGATTGCCGAGTGCATCGCCCAGAAGCACCGTGCCAAGATTGACAACTACATTCCTATTCTGTAAAGCTTGGATGCAGATAGGTTGTGGATGTGATGTCTGGGATGATAGTATGATGAAGGAATTTTACAGTTCCCAGTTTCTCCAAAGTTTGAGGTTGGGGGGGAATTTGGAGTACAAGCAGTCATTGTACGTTGCCATTTTTGCATTTGTCATTAAAGAAAATATGCCATTTATAGTTCTGTTGCTGCCTAGGAAATTCATTTGCCAGTTTCCCCCAATTTACAGTAGCATCCACTTGTAAAATTTTATAACTTGTCCCATTTTTACAGCAAGGATTGCCTGTATGCAAGCAGCTAGACTTCCACTTTATGCTACTCATGATGTTTAAGATTGCTAAAGAGATCTGTACTTTAAAATGAATAAGGGTTGACAATACAAATTGAGCACAAGTTCACACGACTCTAAAGCTAAATGTGAAAACTTATTATGTTAGTTTGATTAAATATGTAAAATATCCCCATCCTCGAAAGAACAAGAAGTTTTAGGATGTAGGTGAAGTTATGTAAATGTCCCATAAGTCATATAATCATGGTTTCATGTAATGTATTCAGTATTTTAGTGTTTATAGTTGCCAAATTTAGTAGGCCCCGATTGTTGTATCTGGTGTTTTATTTTTCTATCTTTCATTTTAGTGGAAAGGGAAAAGAATGTAATTTATGTTGTTAAAGTTCTTTCATGTTGGAGGCTACTGTAATTTTTATTCTCTGGAAAGTGAGTATGATAAATATATCAGGGTCACGTTAGTTGTATCATATCAAATAACTCGGCAAAGCTGTTGCTATAATATTTTATTTCATATGGTTTATAGGCTGGAAATGAAAGGGGTTATTATTTTGTTGAATGTACTAGAATCAGTGACTCCAAAAGCATTTTTTTTTTATGCTGAATATTATAAAAAACAAGAGGTTGAGCCAATACAGATTTGTTAAGCTGCACAAAATTTTTTAGATAATGCATTTTTCTTTGTATTTATATAGAGTTCATTAGGTTTGGTCCAGTTTGGTTGGAAAAAGAAACAGTAAAATATAGTGCCTTCTGTTTGCAAGTTTACTCCTTTGTTGGATTAGATAATTGAGTAGAGAGTATACTGTATGTGTCTTCAAATTCTGTCACAAAAGCATTACCAGGTGGCAGAGTCCTGTGGTGTGAGTGTGTGTCATCATCATCATGCATCGTATCTGACCCATTTTGTCATGTAGCTCACTTATAAGAGAGCCAGGAAATCATTTACAGTACATTTTCATTTTACTCAATGAAAAACTTCTTTCCTGCGTGGTAGCTTTGTTGGAGCTTTTAAAAGTCATGTAGTTATGACTTTTTACTTAAGAATTATAGATCAAATCGGTGGTGCAGTCTTGATGAGAGCAGTGCTTTAACAGTTAACCGTTAGGGTGTGGCATTCTTTTCAGATGAAACGTTCATGATGCAGGAGTGGGAAAGACAGACATTTATTTCTTCAAGATTTTTCATAGAAATACTTAGGATTCAACTACAAATCCACATGCAGTACTAGAAGTATATCAGTCTTTCTGCTTACAAAGGAAGCAAACTGAAGAGTACAGTAGATACCCCCATTCACACTTAATGATGAAGACATTTTTTGGCAATCTTTGGCCAGTTTAGAGCATTTTTCGGTCAACTAGAACCCAGGCAGGTGAAAAATAGTCACCACCAATTATCTTTTGAGACAGATATCTTGTCAGCCATGTGTGGTCATTCATTGTGTGCAAATTGTGCAGTGTAGAAATGTGTAAAAGTAGTACCTGGGAGTGTCTTCTAAAAGTCATGCTGCAGCCTACTGATTAAAGCACATAAGGTACCATGTTAAAGGAAACATGTGTGTGAAATAAAACCACATTGTCATGAAAGTTGTGCTTGAAGGTTCTGTTACTAAAGTTACCTACATAATGTTGTTGGATACCATATTGTTGTGTTAATGTACATTATATTATTTATATATACAGTACAGTACATATAGCAAGGAAGATACTTGTACATGTGTAATATTAACTTACAGTAAAATAATTTCTTAATTCAGTTTTATAAATATAGCAGTACTGTAGTTGTAATATTTAGGTTGGGGTTAATCTTATTTTGAACATTCCATCTGCCTGGTACAGCAGAGACCTGGAAGGAAACTGGAAGAATGGCTGTTTTGATTTGGAATGCATAATACTCACTGTTGCTTTTGCAGTGTCAGTGGTCAGATTTTATAGTTTAGTTGTGTCATACCAGATCACTGTTACTGTATATACAGCACTTGAATATTAGCTGACACCATGTAATCCTGAGAATTCTGTGTGATTCTCAAATATACGTACGATCAAGCCTCTTGCAGGAGGAACCAGGAAAGGAGAGTGCATAGTCTTTGTGTATCTTCGAGTCCTCCTACAAGGAGCATGTCATTGTTACGAGAGGAAAATAATGGTAGGTTATAACTGTTTTCTGCAGAAAGAACAAGGAAAACATAGTGCCTAGTACTCTGTGTAAAAACTTCTGATTTATGGCATGGAATTGATTGTATATATGTTTGAGAATTCCCCCCCCCCCCTAGGATTGCCACAACAGAAGACCTAATGTAATCTGACCAAAGCTTAGCTGCAGTCCTTCATTCCTTCCTTGTATGTCAACCAGCATCTTTTCCTTCAGCTCTGTTTTTCTGCCATAAATGTGGGCTGTTATGAAGTTTCTCGTGAGCTGAGTAGAGTCACTTCCGATTAGTAATACCTCACTGTACTGAATGATTGAAGATGCACGATGAAGCACAAACCTGTGAGTTGCTTGTATCCGAATTCAAGATGATGCCATGTCCAGCCACTTACAGACACCAGTGCTCATATTCTTGTCAGCTAAGGAGACTCTCTTGCATTTCTTCCTTACCATTTTATTTCTGTATGTGGTGCATTAATTTTTTCATAAATCCTAGTTATGCAGTCTTTCAGAACTTAATATAAATAAATAAATAGCATATAGGAGAGAAATTGGTCGTAAAATGTAAAATAAACTAAGGAGGAAGTCTAGGTAGTCTCTTAAGCTGATGAGAACATGGTTCCAGGAGCTCCAGCATACAGTATCAGTGCAGCCATGTTCGTGCAGGATCAGCAGCAGAGGCACAAGCGATCTGGCATCGCAGCAGTTCAGTCTACAGCCAGAGAGTTCGCAGAACTGACTTGTAATGCATTTCGCAATATGTGACTGTATATAGTAACTGTAAAATTGTATGTTCTACATAAAATATATTGTGAGTGTTAGAGGTATTTTTGCATATTAATCAACCTTCACACTGAAGTGGTAGAAGTCAAGACACTACACTGTACTGTACTTTCTCCTTACCTTGGCCTAGATTTTTGCCCTTTTGCAGCTCATTTTACATAGCTCGGGGGAAGAAAAAGTAAAAATCTGTGGTTCTATATCCTTTCCATAACAATACTTAATGATTAACATTGTATTCTAGCAGCTGATCTATTGTTACAGCTCAATATTCAAGATGGAGAGGTGGCAAGTTTAGGTCAAGTTAGAATAAAAGTAGTATTGTATAGCCAATCATTGGCATAGGGTAAAGGCATTGGTTTGGTCTGAACAAACCTCATACCAGTATCTACTTCCTTTTGATTCTGGTAGGATAATTATCCCAGCATTTCACAGAATAATGTTTGCATATCATAAATATGTAAAGACTTATTGATACAATCAAGCTACATTAAAACATATTTCACTGAAACCATTCTACAATTCTTTAGTTTGACACAAAATAATTTGAGGTCATCAGAGATTTGCTATACTTTACAGCAGTTTTATTGCACAAATTTCTTTTAAGCAGAAACCATTATCTGTGACATGGCTAGAACAGTCTTGGAAGGACAAGTAAAAAATAGTATCGAATGATGTAAAGGAGTAGATCTTTGCTTGGGTTATTTCTCAAAAAGTTGTTCAAGTCTCAGAACACAACCCCAGGTGGTATCATGCTAGCTAGGAACTTGACGGATAACTAAGGTATCTCTAGGGATATACAGCTTAGTCAAGGTCAGATGGTATCTCTTCATGGAACAGCAGTAAAGGTGTAAGGATGAAGGATTAAAATTATCACAAACCAGCCTGTTTAGTGGAACACTTAGCTGAACAATTCGTGGGAACAAAACCATATTCATTTGGGGTTAGGAGTCTTTTTAGCATCTTTTCCTTAGAGGTCCAGAGAGATTTTCTTTTTAAACATCGTGTCCCCTTTCGTCAATAAGGGCTAAGGCGTTGCCCTTGGGTAGAGAATTTCGGTTTTGGAGCATGTAGCACTTCATGATTGGATGCCCTTCCTGATGTCTTCCAATGACCCTGCTACAACCAGCTAGATGACAGAAATGCACTACCTCTCCTGGAATGGCAGCTTACCCGAGTGCAGTGTGAACTCACGACTTCGGTCCCGAGTCAGGCACTCTACCACTGAGCCACCATGCCTCCAAAAATCTCGCTGCGATGGCCAGGAATCGAACCCAGGTCAACTGCTTAGGAGGCAGCTATGCTAACCACTATACCACCATTGTGGTATAGATATAGTGTTTGTTATGTCTTATATCAACTAATTACGTGGAGAAAATATCAACATATACAGTATATAAATAAACTGGAAAGAAAGAAGTGTTTGCGAGCCTACTAAGCTGATGAGACTACTTACCCTACCTTGCAATGAATGTACGTTGAGTAATTTGTGAAGGTCTTTTGTAGTGACAGTTTATTGCATTCACAATGAGTCACATGGAGAGACAGGCTGACGAATGAGGATATAAAGGAGCGCTGTGGTGTTGATGTGGATGTGATAGGAAGCGTTATGAGGAACTCACTGAGGTGGTTTGGCCATGTGGAGAGGATGGAGGGTGAAAGACTGACGAAGAGAGTGTATGTGAGTGAGGTGGAGGGGGGAAGAGGGAGGGGGAGGCCGAGGATGAGATGGAGGGATGGGGTGGAGAGGTATATGAGAGAGGGGGGTGTGAGTTGGGAGCAGGGCAGTGAAATGGCGGGGGACAGGGCGACTTGGAAGCGATTTGTTTGTGGCCACTCCAAACGGGACTGAGACGTCTGGCAATAGATAGATAGATAGAGACAATGATGATGAATAATGACTTCAGCCCTCACTGCACATGGACGCTTCAGTAGCTAAATTTCATAGCTAGTAAAATGCTCTTCCTTGGAGATTTTCCGTACTGCTTGTATACTTGCCACCATATTTTTTCCAGGCGAGGCATATCCTTTCAAACATGCCCGTCAGCTAGTAAAGTCTATCCACTAATGAGGTGGTGGCTGCACCAAGGGGGAGACATCAGTAACTGGTAATCTCCAGTTTTTAATTATTTTTTCATAACAGAGGCTGTTACCTTTCTTTATTTACAGTATATATATATATATATATATATATATATATATATATATATATATACTGTATATTTTTTAATGTGTCCGACTCTGGGCAAAGGCTTCAGGGCCTATCCCAAAGCCCACTTGTCCTCCTCCTACACACCTCCATGAAACACTTCAGCGCTAACATCTACCGTCTATACTGAATACACGCTACGGCTGTCTCATACAGAACTAGTGTACTGGTATTAGCAGGGGTAAGTTTATGACATGTCAGCGGGTTGTCTGGTAGATCAGTAAAGTCTGCTTTTATGAAATTCAAATCCTTAAACTAGTCCCTGCCCCAGCCAGGATTCGAACCTTGGTCCATCAGGACTGCAGGCCACTTCTCTACCGATTCAGCCACCACCTAACTAAGATATGAATCCTTTATCCCTTAGTATTTTTATATACAGTACTTAACCAGTTTTGTTTGAGAGGATTATTAAGCCTAAATAAACAAGGTAGAGAACCGTACAGTATATTTTTTTAAGAATTTTCCTATAAAGTAAGATACTTCAACAGTACTTTCATACTGTAAGTACAGTACAACAAAAGCTTTTAAAATATTCCACTAAGTTTAGACAAAGTTTGTAATCAGTGAAAACATGAATGATTCCTTTGGACAAATAAGAAATAATTTTTGCATACATATTGCTTCATATAAGACACGACATATTTTAAGTACATTTTCGCATAAACTTATATGAATGGAAGACATGATATAGAATATGTGAATTTCCAAACCTGAAAACTACAAAGTAAATTATCCCTGACTTTTTTTTTTCTTTTTTTTTCTACTGTACAGTGATCCCATGGTTATTGACCATAATTGGCACCACACCTAGTGCGTGATAACAAAACTGCATGGTGAGAAAAGCACAGAACCTATGGTATTTATCCTAACTGATTCAAAGCACCTCACTTGCAAACCCAAATTTTCCCTTTTACAACAATATACTGTAGACCCACTAAACACATACATTCTGTTGTGGTATCAGAAATTTACATAGACATGGTTAGGTTAATAGAAAATGATGAAAAGGACACAATAAGGAAGAAACACATATAATGAACAAAGATGAGCCTGAAGTAAGGGATTCTGAGGCTATGGGGGGTGGATAGTTGGTGGTCTTCAAATTCCTAAGTAGGATCTCATCTTTGAATCCCTCAAAGCCATCAGAAACCATAAATTTTGCATTGTCATTGTTGGCAAAAACCAGGTCAGGTGCGCAATAACAAAGTTTTTTAGCCAAAAGTGCACAATAATGACAGGAGTGCAAATATTCATTTAGCAGTGATAACGGAAACCACCATAACCAGGTGTGCAATAACCAAGGGATCATTGTATATTGTACCTGTTTCATCTTCACAACTTTGCTGTACTAAATGACCACACATAGCAATGTTTCTACCTGTACATACTGTTCATTCTTTTTTCCTTGTACTCATAAACCTCTTATTTGCATGGTGATTCTTGTTCAGTCTTTGATGCCTTGCAAGTTTGCGGTTCTGAATGGAGAAATTACCATTCATATAAACCAGTCTCTCTGCCATCCATTTTATCCTGAAGTCAACATCCTTCCAGTAAGAGATAATATGAGCCTGTTGTTTGCTATCTTCGTCTATTTGGCAATCTATCATTTGCTGGGCCAGTTTTGCTGCTCTGTCCCACATCTCGGCTTCCTCTTCCTGGACTGACCTGCTGTATTCAAATAGTCTCTTCTTCACAAGATTGAGACGCTCCTCAAGTCTTGAGTAACAGTAACTAAAAATGGCCTTTTTATCATTCAGCATGTTAGTTGTGATCTCTACTGGCTGTTCAGCACCAACAAACCTATCTTTATTCTTCTCTTCTCTCCTTTTCCTCCTCTCTCTTACCTGTGGCATCCCCCATTTCTCCCATGCCCAAGTATCAAAATCAGTCAAATTTGTGGATGCATTAGATGGTTTGTTTATTTCAGTACTGTGGTCCAGATATTCCTGCACATCACCAGATTTTAATCCAGCTTCAAAGTTTTTATTTCCAGATGCCTTCTGCTCCTCCTCTGAGTCTGCCTTGTTTGTACTGTGGTTTGCTTTCTCTACACCAGAGTGAGAGTGGTACTTGAAACCTCTTGATGACCTCTTTTTTGTGCCATCAGTGTCAGTTGTGTCACTACCACCTGTACTGATTTTCTTATTCCGCTTATACCAGTATCGATCCAGTAGTGATTCCCTCAAATCTCTCGCATTCTCTGTCCGTACATCATAATTCACTTTATCTACATCTCTTTGCACTCCAGGTTTCTGTTCACCCTC
Organism: Coenobita brevimanus; assembly: GCF_032717465.1. Classification (NCBI taxonomy): domain Eukaryota; kingdom Metazoa; phylum Arthropoda; class Malacostraca; order Decapoda; family Coenobitidae; genus Coenobita; species Coenobita brevimanus. The sequence continues at coordinate 4,562,121 of NC_137056.1, forward strand.
TCTCACAGAATCATGCACTGCATCCTCATAATTCATTTCTTTAATCTCCCTCTCAAAAATATTCTGATGCATGCTGTCTTCCATCATCATACGAAACTCTTTTTCACGGTCATTCATGGTCATCTCTGTTGCTAGTTTCCCCTCCAGTATAGAGATGTGCTTGTGCTGCAATTCTGACTTAAGAACTCTTCGCACAGGCTGTTGGCTCTGTAGATCCCTCTGGGCCACACAACGCACCATTTCCACAAATGGGAACTGGTTTTCTTTATCTCCGGGGCTGTCTTCTGTTTCTGCATTCTTGTCACCAATATTCATGTTATTTTTTGGCATTACTGTGGAATTCTTATCTTCTTGGTCAACATGCATATTCCTGATGTCAATCTTCACATCCACATTGTCATCTTCACCCACCTTCAGTATGGATTCATCAACCACCAAATGTTTAATTTTGCAATACTCATTATCTGTCCTTTCCTGGCAGCGCTTTACCTTTGCCCAAGCCTCACCTTCCAGATGCTCATACTTATGATCACTAATCCACTCTGCTTCTGCTACAGCCTTCATTTCCTTGACAATGCTGGCATGGAGAATTGCCTTGTATGAATCAAAGGCATTTTCAATCATCTCCTGCGCCTTTTGTAGTTTCTCTGCCTGTTTTAAGTTGGAAAGCTGCTCAGCTCCATATACTGTCTGCCACTTTTCTATAGATTCCATTAGCTTCTCACGATCCCGCTGAATTTTTTCATCTTTTCCCTCTGCAATCTGTGTTAGAGGTAAGCTCAGTCATTTATCAGTCATTCATATTCCATCAGCAGTTATGACAAATAAGTACAAATTATTACAATACTACATATAAATTTTTTTACTGTACTTACCTTTCTTGCAGTACAGTGTATATATACTGTACATGAATGCTGTTTAATTTCTTTAGTTCCTTTCTCCATGTGTCTTAAACCAGGAAGGTAAGCTTATGCCAGAGAGTAAGAATATGTTTATAACCTTCACCATGTGGATACTATATATGTCTGGATTTGGTGTTGATTGGTATTATATTACCCCCGGAAAAAATACATATATATATAGCTATTACCATAACACTATTACTGTATATGGTACACATATTTCTACCATATCCACCACACACTGACACAACCACAACACCCACCAGAATATCCCACAGGTCATGGAAGTCCTCCTGAAAGAGTATAAGTGGTGGTGTCTCCTCCAGGACACTCAGTTTCCCTTTGAGAGGTGGCAGAGCATCACGCAGCGATGTCAGGGTTTCATGGAAGTTGCGCTGGCCGTGGCAATACTGAAGCAGGTTTAGAAGGTACTCGTAGTCAGGGTACCAGTGCCGAGGTAGATGCCCAAAGTCAACGTCACTTACATAAGGTGTCTGGAATATGGAGGTGATCCAATAGAAGTGCTGGTGTGCTGAAGAGTGGAATGTTCAGATGATGTGAGAAAAATGACAGTGTAATAAAGATTGGAATGTTATGGTGATGTAACAGGAATGCTAGTGTGAAGAACAGTGTGGAATAGGATGGTTATGAGTGCAAAGGAGGTCCTGAATTCACAAACAACTCCCTGTCATAAATGAGACTTGTTTTAGAATGATGTACAAGGAAGTGAGAAAGCAGATGCAGAACGGGAGTGAAACATAAAAATATAAAAAAGGATGACACATCACACACGATTATGTTCATGCTAATATTCACTTCCTGTCTTGTTTGTTTCTAGAAGTATCAGCTTAAGGACTTGCATAATCCTCTACATTGCCCACTTTCAGTCACCATCAGAGACTCTGGGAAAGTCAGTGTGAAATTTATTAATAAATACGAACATACAGTGTGACACAGAGCTGTTAGGATGAAAATGATCTTAGCCAACTATAGACACTGTTAGGTGGCGAATGCATCACTGTTAGGTGGCGAATGCTTCTGCTGCCAAGTTCATTGATGTCGAGTATCGTTATGGGTATTGTTCTGGTGTTCAGGCTAGTGGTCCCAGACATCAGTTGGAGTGTTGGTCATGTGTCTTGCATGCGTTAGTTCAAATCTTCAAAAGGCAGAAGTTTTTTTTTTTTTTTTCTTATTTGAAATATAATAGAAGCATATGCCTGTCACCTTGGGGTTCTACAGCTTTCAAGGCATATTTTGGTTCTGGATTTTACCATTTTGCTAATGTCTTTGTGGGTTATAATGTGCAAGAATGAAAACTGAAGAAAAGCAACAAATAGGATTTAATCTCACAATCGTGAGATCATTAGTTCTTAACCACCTCTAATGATGCAGCCTAATTTTCATGCAAACTATAATACATCACCCCAATATTTGCTTCCTGACATTACCAGCCTACGCCTGACAATGGATATAGGGTGTTGTGGTTCAGCCAGTTGTTCAATGGGTCCAAAGTCCACCCCCTCTGGTAGGGTAATCTCCCATCCACCACGGGCATCCTCATAACGTTCCTGGGAGGGATAAAGGGTAGAAAGGAATGAAGAGGGGGAAAAAAAATCTATCAGTAAACAGGTACTAGAGTAAGCCCCTGCAATATATATATTTTTTTATCCTTTATTGCTATCACCAACATGAATCCTGTTAATGTGTTTTTTAGTTAATTTTTGTTACTGCCAGATGATTTGTCTTTTTCTTAGGTCATTTATCAAAGTGCAGAGGCTAGGTATGACCTACGTTAACATCTTCACTCCTAAGAAGCTCCTATAAGTACAGCAAAATGAAATTATCTAGTAGCAGCAAGATTAAAGGTAAAATGAGGTACCTGGGCTGAAGCAGTTGAGTCTACAGCAAATTAAAGAAAAATTGCCTATTAATGTTCAATTATTACCTAAAATGCTAATTTGGCAATGTCCCTCAATATACAGTACAGTCCCAATTGCATGGAAAATCTGTAGTATTTTGACACACATCCCAGACTTATAATGAAAACCATATGTACATTTTGTGAAGGATGTTCAATGTCTTGTACATGTACTGTATTTGACTTGTACATACTGTGCAATGTCTGTGCTTTGGTATTCATTGTTTGAGATTGTTTTGTTATTTAGCTGCATTTCAGAACATTCAAATATGTTTTGTTAGTTCAGTCAATGTTTTATATAGTTTTCTATAAACAAAAATCCATACAGTTTGTATTCGACCCATCAGAACTACAACCACCATCACCTGAAGCACAATAACTACAAAATCATGAGGCCTTCCACTTTACAACTTCAGTATTTTACCACAAGCCCCACCAATCACCACAATCACAGCCGAGTCAGAAGAGAGGTAGTGGGCTGTCCAAGAAGATGTGTGAATTCCCAGCTATGGCATGGAACAGTTTAAGAATCTGAACTTTGTTAAGACAGACTTTACTGGTCTACCAGAAAACCCAATAGCATGTCATCAAAGCACCCCCACTAATGCCAATACATCAATCCTGTATAAGACAGACCTAGCATGTATATATTCAAAAAGGTATGGTGGATGTCAGCGCTAAGGTGGTGAGATGTGGAAGCGAGTGTTAAATCTTTGCCCGAAGTTGGACACATTAAAAAAAAAAAAAAAGTCAAAACACTAACCTTTTCCCATTCACGAATGTCATCTGCTCTTGCTGCCTCCACTTCAGGGTTGGAAGGGAAACCTAGGTCAATCAAACGAGCTGCCATTTTGTCCCAACTCCACCCATCCCACAGCACCTCACCTGCTATCACAAACTCTAGCATATGGATCTGAGGTGGAAGAACGCACGTAATGCTATAAAACAGAGTGACGAGGAAACGCAGAGGAAGGAAGGAGGAAAAGTTGAGATATGTTTTCCCTGACAACATACTTGTTTCACCATACACTGGAAAGAAGGAAAGGAAGTAAAAAACATGGGGGAAAGGATTCATCTCTCCCTATACACACAATTACTGTGTGTTTCTTTGCATAACAGGCTATCACACACCTAAAACAAGAGTGCCTGTACTCTGTACTCTTGCCCCAAAACACAGGTGGTGATTGTGCCCTTGTCTAAAAGCACCTGTAAAGATGACCAGCATAAGCATTGGATGGCACAGGAAGGAAAGTGAATTATACTCTGTGAGGGTAGGGACTGTAGGTCCATTTTCTATTGATAATGTTTAAGTAAACAGTTACTTTTAAAACTCGTGAGTGGGAAGTATGAGGGAGTGAGGGAGGGAAAGAAAGCAGAAAGGAGAGAGCAGACATGGTTGGATGAGAAGAGAGGCATTAATATTTGTGGGGTGGTGTTGGCACTGGAAAGATTAAAGGCAAGTATTTCTCCTAGAACGTCAGGATTTGGGAACAGAAAAAGGGCTGGATAGGTAGGGTGGGCTGGGATTGTGGTAGGGTAGGGCAGAGGTTGTACAACCAGTGAAGGTAGACACTAGATTGGATGGTAGGGATAAAGCAAAGTATTGTCCAAAGTAGAAGAACCAGAAAGTAAGTAATGACCATTCTCCAGGCATCTTGCAGTGTACTTATAGTTTTAAACTTTTTCTCAACCTTCTTTTACACTGATACCAAACATTAATAATTGCAATTACTCTAACTACCATCTACAGCCTTACACAGCTGATCAAAATCAGTCTCAACCACTACGAAATATCCATAACCACTTACATGCAGAACCTTCCACCCTCTGAACCACACACCACCACAATTCCACAAAAATCACTACACTTCCATGTTTCATCACCACAACCCCAATAACATCATGCCTTCATAACTGCACACACTTTACAGCTTAAGAATCCAGTCCATCACAATCCACAATCATAACCACTACAAATACAGTACAGTATACACATCACCACCAACACCACTACAATCTCATTCAATAAATGCTATCATATGCACACCTTCCTTAATCTCACAATCAATCACTTATTAAAAATGCTATCACCACAACCTGACACACCACCACCCCACCATTACACACCACCATCATAACTTCACATACCACCACCACAACTACACATACCACAACTACACAACTGCAGCGGTAACCAAAGAAACACTACCACAACCCGTATCACAAATTCACAATGACGCCAGCCAGTTTCAGATGTTGCCAACATCATCTCACGCACCCCAGCCACATACATTACCATAACCATAACCACTATATTCACACACAACACCCCCACCATTTAATATACTCAAAACCACAAATACTATCACAATCATAACCACTGCACTCACACAATGCCACCACCACCTCACACTCCCCAGCCACAAATACCATACCATAACCACAACTACCACACTCACACAACACCACTACCACCTCACACACCCCAGCCACAAACACTGTCACAACCACATACACATCCTCACACACAACACCATAGCCACCACACATATCCTAGCCACAAACACTACTACAACCACAACTACCACACTCATCATCACAAACATCACTCACCATGGCCTCCTTGGTAGCAATCTTGGCCCTCAGTGTCCTCATCCTTCCGCGCTTGACCTGGGTGTATCGTGCCTGCCTGAGGACCCGATCTGAACCCAGCAATTCTCGACAGTACAGGAGGTTGGCATCTTCTTCACTCTAGTCCGGGAGATGTGATTTTACTCCCCTGTCCTACTCTGTTGTGCTCTTATTCTGATTTCATAACCCCTATCCAGCCCTTTTCTAACATTTTATGCTCTGTTCTGCTTTCTTGCCCTAGCTTACCTCTCTTCTATTATCCTGCCCTGTTCTGCTGTGTCCTACCATTTCCTATTTTAATTTGTTATTCTACATTGTTCTGCCCTGTTGTATCCTATTTTGCTCTGTCTTACCCTGTCCATTGCTGTTCTGCCTTCTCCCACCCCGCTCTGTCCTGTCCTACCCTGTTCTGTTTTGTCTTATTGAGTCCTACCCTGTTTTTCCCTGTCCTGTCCTCTTCTGCTCTGTTCTGCTGTCCCACACTGTTCTACTTGCCTAGCTACCTACCTATTTTCTTCTGCTTCATATCGCCCTACACTTCTTCACCTAGTGTTACTCCATCCCACACTGCCATTTCTTGCATTTCCCTCCTTACTCTTCCCCCACCTTGAAGCTCCTCACCATAGTTAATCTTCCTTACATCATTCTGTCCCTCTCTATCTTGCCCTGCCTTGAGTCCTTGACACCTCATCATTTTCACTCCTCTTCCATTCCTTCTCCCTTGTCCTTCCCCCCTATTTTCCTCTTCTCTCCTCTCACCTCGAACTGACCCACCCTACATCCCATCCTTCCATTACTCTCTTCTACCTCACCCCTCCTTCAATTTCCCTCACATTTTCCTTCCCTTGCCTTACCCTGTCTTATTCTACCTTACATCCAGCCTTGCTCTTGCCCATTCTGACCTGTTTTACCTTCTCTTCCCTACCCTCCCTTACTATACCCTCCCCTGCCGTCTCCTCCTCCCTGCCCTACCCAACCTAACCTTCCCACTTACTTCCCCTTCTCTTCCCCTACCATACCCATCACTGCTCATTTCTACCTTACCCTGCTTTATCATTTTCCTGCCTTCCCATCCCTGCCCAGTCATACCCCACCTTGCCCATCACTTTTACTCCTCTCTCTCTCTCTCTCTCTCTCTCTCACCTGGTAGTAGTGTGTGAGACAGTGGATGAAGAACGTGGTCGTCCTCGCCCCTTTCGTTTCTGTTTCTTTAATCTCGTGGTTTCCTTGTAAGAGACGCACACCTGTGGAGAGAGAGAGAGAGAGAAAGAGATTTGGGAGTATGTTGCGGGGGGGGGATAAATGAAAAATGGATTAATATGGACGAGAAAGAATACCTCGATCAAGCAAAGAAAACATACACTGATAAAACGTTAGCAAAATTTCGACCAATTAAACACAAAATAATACATCGAGAGAACAGACATCAGATTCTTTACGTCCTTGGTTTCGTATGGTAACTTATAAACCAAGTGAAATAGCTTACAGGTCTTATACAAAAAAAAAAAAAAAAAATGATACACAATAAAGCGGTACAGGAGAATACAAGGAGACACTTCAAAATACAAACTTTCAAAACAAGGCCATTACAGTATCTTCTCACCTTCCACACACCCCAACCACATGCGCCATCCCAATCTATGCCTAGCACACTCATACAAATATCACCATTCACCACTACATCATAAACCCAATATGCAAACACTAAAACACTTACCACAGAACCCCCCGCCCCCCGCACACACCAGCCACAAACACATCAACACTGTTGCTCCCACACAACAACTTTCTCACACATCCCAGCCAAGAACACACACACACACACACACACCATTACACACACACACACACACACACACACACACACACACACACCATTACACACACACACACACACACACATACACACAAACACACCATTACACACACACACACACACACACACACACACACACACACCACTAATACTCACAGTAAGGGCTGTAGGCCTGGTAGAGCTGGTAGTAGTGGAAGGGGAGTCTCTGCTGGGGACGGCGATTTTCAAGCAATACCTTCTTCACTACTTCATCCGCTCCTATCTAGCATACAAACTTACGATCAGTTCCCTATCCTAACTGAGATGTGTTTTCATGCAAGACACATTTTATTACCTCGTCTGCGCTTATATATATTTTTTTTCCCTCCAAGATTTGTTTTCTTCAGTAAGACCTGCTTCACCATCTCTGCTCTCATTCACAAACAGACTGGTTATACCCTGCTTAAACCATAATGTAATATCTGAGGACGTCTTTCTGCACGCTGACAGATTCAGTCATGTGAACGTTCCTCCAATGTTTTTAATGTTTTCTCGTATACTCAGACCTAAGACTTCCGCATGAGAGATTGCTAATCGATCAGTCATATCGTTTGGTACTTAAAACGCGTACTATACATAACGTTTACTTTATCGAAAGGCATGCTTCTCCCATAACTATTCGGTAATAATTTTTACACAGTATCATAAGCGGTTTTTAAAGAAACAGTAGTGACACTACAGTTATAATTCTATACTTAGTAAAAATACTGAAATTAAAAAGGAAGGTTGCTATATTGAAACAAGGTATCTTCGATCTAACTTCACAATCGAAAAAAAAAAAAAAGTCAACTCTGTTCACCTCATTAACTGAGACACACAACAGATCCTGTATAATCGGTGAGGGTGAAAGGCACGAAGGACTGGAGAGGATATAGTCCCTCCCCTCCAGCAGCTCCAAATAGTAAAGCTCCACCAAGTGAAATTGAATAGGCCTACTTTTAGATCTAACAAATCGTCAAACGGTCAACTCTATTCACATTCCCAAGGACACTGAGAATTATCAACTGTTCCATGGGCGGATCCAAGCTAGGGTGCTGCTCACGCTGCCTGGCAACACCCCTGATTCATTATACTGAAGATTAGTATACAGTACTTTACAAACACAGACTACTTACAGCTGACTGAAAGAAAGTGGACGGCGAACCCTCAATACTCTGGAAAGTGATGTGGGCAAAACCTCAAAAATGTTCCTGGATCCGCCCGTGTTCCCAAATAATCCCTGAGGGTGCTGGGCATGGAGTATACCAGAAAACAGCCACTAACTGGAAATTAATATCCCTTACATAAAGCAAGAAACTGGTAAACTATGAACGCTACACACCTTCCC
>NC_137056.1:4573253-4593253 GCF_032717465.1 Coenobita brevimanus
TTCTAAGTGGCATTGAAGTCCTCGTGGCACATTTTTCTTGGCGATTTATTATGCATGTTATACTTGTTCTCATCCTTATTTACATATTTTTAGTACCGACATGATGTATCAGAAACATGGAAGGGAATAATGATGAGCAATGTGCAGAATAAGTCGCCGATAAAGAGGTGCAACGAAATCTCCCATGCCGCTCAGAATACAAGCTCAAGAACGTTTGTAAATATACTCGCTACCTGAAGAAAACACCACTGGGAGCCGTTTTCTGCAATTTCTGTAGGGTTGAGATGACTTCCTGCAGAAGGGTGTAACGGCATTTTAACACTCTGCAGCTCTTCCTCTTCTTGGTTTTATTAACCGCTTTCTTTTTGGCGGGAAGTCTTGTCCAGCGGTTTACGTTCGTCTTCCTCGGCCACGCTCTTGTTGTGGGTGGTTCAACTGGCGGAAGAAACGGGTGCTTTGGTAGACTCAACCAATTACTTTTCCCTTGTCTCGCTTCTTTGTTTTTGGCGTTCGGCTTCCTCCGCCTCGTCGACTTGGGTGATGGAGTTTCAACTCGCCAGAGGAACGGGTTCTTTTGTAGCTCTCTTGGCCACACGAATTTCCCTTGTGTCCAAACTCTCTCTTCGGCAGGCGTGTCCCCCTGCCGGTATTTTGGTCCTACTTTAGCCAGCCTGTTCTTATTCGAGTGATTTTTCTTCCGCAACCCGATTCGGACTCTTGGCTTATTTTGTCTCCTGGCGGGCAGTGAGCTCCATATTTTTCCACTTCCCTTCTTCATCTTTGGTGTCACTGCGGATGCTGAAGGTGTAGACGGCTGGACAAACAAGTCAACCTGCGAATTCTTGGACCAATGAACTTTCCGTCGTGTGTTCTCCGTGGTTATTTCAGAAGGCGTGATGTCGCTTGCAGAGGCGTGATGTCTCTGTGGATTAAATCGTGTTTAGAAATGGGTAATTTTACTTGAACTGGAAGGTTTCAGCGTACAGCCATGAGCAAACATTTGACGACAAATTGTTCCATATTTCTCATTCCTCCCTATACGACAGAGAGAGAGAGAGAGAGAGAGAGAGAGAGAGAGTTTGTGGCTCATTTCACTGGAGGTCCTGTTGACAAGTTCTCCCAGTCTCCTCTCTCTCTCTCTCTCTCTCTCTCTCTCTCTCTCTCTCTCTCTCTCTCTCTCCTGGATTCTACCTCACCTCATCTGCTGGCAAGGAAAAGGGCGAAATGATGATGATGATGAAAATCGACCCTCCAATCTTGACTTCACTTGACCATCAACTGAACTATCAGAGAGAGAGAGAGAAAAAAATCGTTTAGTGACTTCAAGATTATAATAAACACACTATAGTTACCTTTGTTATCCAGCCAGCCTGCACAAGTGAGTCATCTCTCGTCGTGCCTTTGCTAGAAAGATGTCCACTGCCACATTTTGAATCGGACTAGGTATATATTGCTTTACTCTTGCTATCTCCACATGATAACAGAACGATTACTCTAACCTAGCAAACATCCCTAGCCCCCTTTCAGCTCAGTTGATGTCCAAGTGTAGTCAGAGCGGAGGGTTGATATGGCCAAATATCATGGAGATTCATTCCTACCTTGTAAGCCATCGAATCTGATCCAACCATGAAACAGCTTTTCCGTTGTGGGAGTGGCTGAGTTCCGTCAGATGAGAGAAAATAATTTCAGATTGGGGACGAAGGGTTAGTTTACAGCCTTCATTTACCCCCTATATTCGAGAGGTCCCCTAATTTGAATGAGTAAAATCACCTGGATGTAGCAAGAAAAAAATGAAAAGAGCATCCTCTGGCTGATGGGTTTCTGGTCAACCTCTCAGCTGGCTATAAAGTGCAAACAGAACTGAGGCAAAGTAGTTAGGTGGAGGATGCCAAATGGTTTCTTTTAAACCAAGAAACCATTTACAATGATGGGTGGTAACCATATGACCAAACGATGCCTAGTCGTTTAGTGGGATAAGGAACTTGAACCAGACTAAGACCTCCATGGCGAGGCTGGAATTTATTGCTTACGTAATGCCACTTAGGTATAAGCAAGGCTGGTCACCCTCGCCTTAAATGTCGGGACTGAGTGGCCTAGCCCCTGAGCCCTACTCTCCTGATGGAGTATAATGGATTAAATGATGGACAGATGGACTGATACATTAACATATTCTTGTGTGTTACTTCTGCAATTCACATCAGTAAAAAAGAAACAAGACTACAACAGAATAATGAGGTGTATTAGAGCAAAATAAATCGCTAAGGAATCGGCACAAGAATTCCTAAACTGACGAGAATACATATCCCTCGATAGAATGCTGTGTCGTCCTCTTGAGTCAACTAAAGTTTAAGATCAAGATCAAGTTTTATCTGAGCGTTTATTTTCCACATTGATCCCGGACCTTCCATCTCTTGGCTCCACTGGCTGCACGGTCAGTTACATTATGTTCTAATAAGATTTCTATAGACCACGAGTTACGATACATAGACGGTGAAAGGTAGGCCAGCCGGGTGGACATGTAACAGCATGGGTCTGGTGGCACCGTCAAATAAAGAGGTTTAGGTTGTGTGGGTGTGTCTGTCGGGTAGTAGAAACAGACCTACAGGATCCCCGAAGGAGGAGTCTCTCTCTCTCTCTCTCTCTCTCTCTCTCTCTCTCTCTCTCTCTCTCTCTCTCTCGTGGTTCATCAAGAAATGTTTACTTGATTATTTGGCAGAAGTATCTGGCAATGATATAGTAATTTAAATGTTTTCATTCTCTCACCTCACCTCAGGTAGGAATTAGGGTTGGGATGATGGTGATGATGATGATGTAATAACAAAGATTAATAAAATTACTAAATGAGTTTTGTAGATACTCTTATATCCACTGATCATGACCATTACTAAATAAATATAAATTATTCAGCGCGCGCGCGCGCGCGTGTGCGTGCGTGCGTGTGTGTGTGTGTGTGTGTGTGTGTGTGTGTGTGTGTGTGTGTGTGTGTGTGTGCAGCTAGATTTCAGTATCACCCTTCGTGTTACCAGTTGGAACCATAAAAACAAATCAACTAGAAAGCACTAAGAAAGCGCGTACCCCTGCCAATGTCACTGCCATTAAAAACGATCCGGATCTGTGGAGATATTGTGTGGGATACATAAGATCCGGATCCCCCACAAAATTTAATCAATTGTTCCTTGACCCATGGACCACTCTTCCACAAAATTTTATTAAAATTCATTGAGAATTTTGGAAATATTATTCATCAGATCCAGATCCGGATCCGGATCCACCCCCAAATTTAATAAATTCTTCTTGGCCCATGGCACACCTTTCCACCAAATTTCACTGAAATTCGTTGAGAACTTTTGAAGATATCGTCTGAACAAACAGACAAATATATGTGAACACATAATCAACTTCATTGACGGCGATAAATTTCACCAAGTATGTAGCCTCCATGAAACTTTCAGCAGAGAAATCATGAACATTTTAACGATACCAAAAGAATGTTGTCAAGCAGTAAGTGTTGCATCACACTGTGCTGACTGATTAACGCACGGGGTGGTGGTGGTGAGAGGGGAGGGTGGAGGCTGGGGTGGCAGAGAGGGTATGTTCAGGCTCCAACATGGCTTAGCTGCACAGGATCAGTTCCCGTTCAATTCTCGTCCTCTCCCGGCCACCTCAATACCTCACTAGACCTTGTCACACGATGGTACGGCACAAAAAAAGTATAGGGTTGTATGTATGTGCTGTGTTTGCTTAAATTATATTGTGGTACCACGAAGAAAATGTACATATTAGGGCGCTGAGCAGATGAGCGTAGGAATCACGAGATCTTCGTAAAACGGCAAGATTTATTGTCACATGGGTAAGGTTAACCGTGCAGTGCCCCTAAAAGATTGCTTGTGATGGTGTGCCAAATGACTGTCGAGTGGTAACCCACATGCTTGTAAAACACGCAGCTGTGAAAGAGATCTTTTATTGACTCGGTGCATGGTGCGGCATGTGGCAGAAAGTACGCGATCTAAGTCACTTGGGGGCACAGTAAATACTATGATGGAAAGTTCGCATAAATGGTTCTCTAGGGCACAGAAACTGATGACAGCAGTGAGATTTGCTTCCTGGTGGTAACTGAAAATAAGAGAGTTAATTCTTCGAAGTCCTCCATGGAAAAAACTGACCTCGTTTATATTACTCCTCCCAAAGACTTCTCGAGTAGGCATTCCCCCACAAGAGACCTCTCCTTGGGAATGCACTCCTCACTCCTTCCCCAACCTCCTGATTCCTCTCCATAAACATACGGTCACGCAAAACTCCTCTGAATGTGGCAATATATAAATAAATAAATGAATAAATAAATGGCAGATTATACTGTACACTTGTAAGGTTAACCCATTAATACCCAGGGTTCCCGTGGTGAGGATTTTGCTGGAAGCGTACTTAGCTTACCGCCCTCCGCCTGTCGGCTCAGTAGTCGCAAAACTCATAGCTCCTTACGGCCATACCCTGGGAGTTTCCTCTATAAACTTTTGTAAATGTCTAATTCTGTCCACTTTTGAGGACGCTAATGGGTTGAGTATATCAAGAATAATTCATTATCGTGGGGGAAATGGCGTAGTACCTCTAAAAAATACTTCGATGCCCCGCAAAAGTTACTGCCGAATGATCCCGGAATCAGCTCGTGAAACATCCAGTGGCCCTGTGCGGATTGCATACCTGCAAGTAAGGTTGTGTTCATCATAAAGTTTCGTGACTGGGTGGTAATAACTAGGTGGTAAAGTCCTAGGAAAGTTCGCGAGATCGAATCCGCGTCATACATAGTAGGCTAACAAACATTTTCTCAGCCGGAACGTGGATGTGCTACATTTCGCAATACGAACCACGCAATAATAAGTTTATATTTGTTCGACATCATGATATTCACAATTTTATTTGAAGAAGCAGGTGCAGAGGTCATGAGTGTCACATACGTGTCCCATGTAACCTCTGCGTGACCTTGGCAAGTCTAATTGTAAAGAAGTGTCATGTCACATATAATTATTGTTTGTTTGCAATGGCTCATGCAAAAAAAAAATAATAATAATAATTCGGCTTTATGGTACACTGTACTGTTATGGGTAATCGATCCTTTGTTCTGTTTTTCGGCTATATAACATAGTTCACCGGCAGTGATTAACTTACTATTCATGGTAGCACAACGCACAGGTATAAGCTAATATTGGTGTTTATCCAGTTTAAAAATTAATACAGAAATCTATCAGAATTAATCTGTAATTCTAAGTATATATCTTAGTCCTCTCGTTTCTTACATCTACACGTTTTTACTTGACTGAAGTAAAACCCTGTGGTAGTTACTTACGTAATCTAGTAGTTCACTGCAAGCTCCATCATGTCCTTAAAATAATCTCTGGTACCTTACTCTCTTTTACACGAAAGTTGCTCGAGTCCGCGCAGGGCTATGAATATAGACGACGTAATGACAATGTTATGATTTTGTAAGGAGTATCGAATTGTATATACATCCGTCACTTTGTGGACTTTGATAGCTTATAAGTATTCGGATTATCTATTTATGCTGCTTACAAAAATGTCAACCATCATTGTAGCAGAAGGGCAGAACTGATAGCGTCCTCACCTTTATACTTGACCAGCTGTGCGTTCAGTCCAGCAGATGGGTCTTGGGTGTGTGGGTGTGAGAAGCAGAGGCTGCAGCGAGGTCGTACCAACACCCAGTCATCCTGTCACCATGATCAACCGTGTGGAGGTGCCATCCGACCGCATCCGGAATTCCAACTCCCAGAATGGAGTTATTCAGCCTCTTCTCACTGGTAAGTAATAGGCTGTCTTGTGTACATCTCATGATGACTTTGGATGATCAGGGGGTGGGTTCTACATTCCTTCGTACTTGAATGGTCATAGTTTCGTACTCAAATCACCCATAAACTAATTTACATCTAGCTTGACAACTGTGTGTGTTATGTAGAAAATGCCTTAGGTTAGAAAGTGACGTAAGATTTACTGTCAGTTGACACTTGTTCTTCAGGCTTTCTTGAGGGTGTATTTATGTTATGGAGGGTATAGGCTATTATTTGGATGTCGTTTACTTTGCTCTACTGCAAAATAATGTTGGGAAAAATACGATGAAAGTAATAGAGTGAGGTACAGGACATCCGAATAATATCCTATTTCATTACTGGTACTGTGATTTTGTATTTAAAAAAAAAAAAAAAAAAATGCTATATTGGCATTTTCCTGTATCAATAATCAGTAGCCTACTGTAGCTTGTTTACTTTGGTTATTAGTGGATCTTTGGTTTCATTCACTGTACTTGTATCTTGAGGGACAGAGTGGCTTGCCATTCAAATGTCGGTCGGTTTATACGAACCTTAGACATGGTAAATGATAGTGTAACTGTTTCATATCAGAACTCGGAGTTTGTGTGAGTTAAGCATGAGGTTGTTACTGGTAACTGAAAGAAACAGAGGTAATTGTTTATGAGCCTTGTACCACCTTGGATTTGTGTACAAGCTTATATGTATATTTTTGGTAATATAACATGAAATTGAGTGAATACATGAGTATAAGGAAAACTCAAAAGAATTTGTCAGTACCTGTATTTTCAAGAGTTGATGAATACATGTACAGATTTTCATTTTTTTAATTGTCTGAATTTTTTGTAGACTGCAGTGATATTTGTTTGAGAACAGCCTCTTAATGTCAGGTGTGTCCAAGCCAGCCACTACAATACATATGTGTACAATTATTCAGAATTGGTATAGTAATTGTAAAATAGTAGCACCTTCTCTCATACTAACCTTATTGAGCTTAAGGGGTAGCCTATGACCCAAAGCTACAGTATCATATGCCAGTCCTTTTAAGGGTATATGACCAGTCTTTTTCCTTCAGTGGCATTTCATGATTGAGAACCATCAGTCACCTCATGGAGATCAAATCCATACATGTTGGCAGATCTGCCACCCCAAGTGAGGTGTTCTGACCGCTAGGTCCACCAGGTGCTAAATACAAGGTTTTGTTTTATATTGGCACAGTAAGATTTTGTGTGGATTCTGTGACAGCTGGGGCAGGTCAGTCTAAGTACTTTTGTTAAATTTATTTAATTTACTGGTACTTTGATTTTCCTCATTAAAAGTTATGCTAAGGTACAACAGTACTAATGCAGTTATATTAAAAATTAAACCCTACTGTATATAATGAAGCAGTGCAGAGATGTCACTACAGTACATGAATATTCTTGTGCTCTACTTTTGCCTGATAGGTACTTTAGTATATACTGCGCTTTACCTAATACAATACATTCCTTGTTGCTGTTGCCCCAAGCTAATCTGTATATATGTGAACTTGGTGGATGGCAGGCCAAGGTTGTCCTCTTGCAGTCCACCAGCCCCTCATTGAGGGTTAGGGAAAGAGTTACTTGACAGTTGTATAATTGGCTGTGTTATTTTGTGAAAGTGTCCCTTTCGAGCACTACCCAATACACTAAGTCTGTAGCCCCTTGAATTGGTTGATGTATTTTGCATTTTATTTTTGTTACTAATTATCTGTCTATTGCCAGATGCCTTAATCCCTTAGGGAGTGGCCACAAACAATTCTCCATGTCATCCTGCCCCCAGTCATTTCACTGCCCTGCTGCCAGCTTACCCCCTGCTCTCACATACCTCTACACTCTATCCCTCCGTCTAATCCTTGGCCTCCCCCATCCACCTCACTCACATACCCGGTACACTCTCTCACTCAGCATCTTCTCAACATGGCCAAACCACCTCAGTGTATTTCTCCTAACAGTTTCTATCACATCACATCCACACCACAACGCTCCTTCACTTCCTCATTTGTCAGTCTGTCTCTTCATGTAACTCCACATGCTTCTCCCAAATAACCCATTTCCATTGCTCTCACTCTTGACTTGTGTCCTTCCAAGAAGGTCCAAGCTTCACATCCATACACAAGAGATGGGGTCACAATACTGTCATGCAGCGACTTCTTTACTTCCTTGCTCACTTCGCTGTTCCTTACCACTGCTTTCAGAGAATCAACAACCTTTCTTGTTGTATCCTTTCAAGCATTTTATCCTCCAAACTTCCATTCTTATTCATCACATTGCCTAAGCACTTAAATGCACTATCATTTTCCATTTCCTCATCATCCAGCCTCACTGTACATCCAGTGACTTCATTTTTCTCGAAGATCATAACTTTACACTTCCCTACATTCATCTTTATATTCTGTTTCTTACACACTCTCCTAGACTAATTCACCAAGCCATGCAGTTACCATTCGTCTTCTTTTAACAATGCAGTATCATCTGCAAGCAACAGTACAGGGAGTTTCCAAATGCCTCCCTCTCTCATTAGGGCTGCTCCTACATCCACTTCTCCACCTTGTTCGGTATTTCATTTATAACCCCATCCATATACAGATTGAACAGCCAAGGGGAATTGACACATCCTTGTTTCAGTTCAACATTCAGGTAGAAAAACTCACTCAGCTCACTTATCCACACGCACTGTAACCTTAGCACCCTCATACATACTCATCACGGCATTCAGCAACTTCCCATTAACTCTGTATGTTCTTAATATTTTCCACATTCCTTGTCTGTCCATTGTGTCATAAGCTTTCTCCAAATCCATGAAGGCTGCATTCAGCTTCTTTCCTTTCTCTAGAAACTTTTCCATTAAAGACATAAGAATGAATATCTGATCTGCACAACCTCTTCCCTTCCTAAAAACCTCCCTGTTCTTCTCCAGCTAATTCCTCTGATATTTCCCTAACTCTGTCAATAAGTATCCTACCATATACTTTCCTCCTGCACAAAGAGGGCTACTAGATAACATTATTCAACCGATGAAGACGTCTTGTAGTGAATTTTTAAAAAAGGCTATATTCAACCTCTCCAGTTTATAAAGTCTCTCCTAGGATGATTAAAATTGTCAGGTATTACAGTACTTCCCTGTAGTACACAGTAAATTTGGCAGCAAGGGGTACTGTTTGCTGCAAAATATGGGTGTAGCTACTGTAAATTGTTACAATGTATTATTGCCATTACGAGCAGCATCTCCCGTGAATTTTTTTTTCCCCCAGTTTGTGGCATATCTGACACTATTGAAAGGGTTAATGATGTCTAAGCATCCAGCAGTTGCTCCACCTTGTAGTAAAAGTGCTAAGAAAGCAAGAAAACACGTACTTCTTTGGTAGAAGTACAATTCTTGTTACATAAAGCCCTCCTCCCCTGCTAGTAAGCTTTAGTAACAATAATATGAAAAATACATAATTGGAGTGAAGGGGTTGATACACTGCATTTTGTAATATTATAACTACTTTACATTTACTAGAAACCTACCAGACTTCTGTCACAGACTTTCATATAACAGAATAGTAACAAGTAGCCAGTTGTTACCTGTGTTACTGTACTTTTTTGTGTGTAAATTATTAACATACATTAACATGCAGACACATATAACTTTGTATATTTCTATGTCTGTGTCAGTCCATAGTAAGTTCACTGCTGGAACAGACCATCTCCCCAGTGGGCAAGTGATGGACAGAGTTAACCATTCTTCATGCTGGCAATGTATGAATCAAGAAGGAGTATCTGTTGAAAGAGTGATGCATGTAAAAAAGGGAAATGATGTATTGGCTATGGTTGCTTGTCAGAATCTGTACAGTATGTGTCCCTGGTAGAACTAGGAGGGTTCAAGCATGTGAAAGGACATACTGTACTACAGTCTTTTTATTTTCTTCTGACAACAGGGCCACTCCCACAGCATGAGTACTAAATTATGGTTGACTGAAATTCAGTAAGCCTTAGTAATGGGGTAGGGATGAATTGTCATGGTTAGAGTCAAACCAGACATCAGCTGAGCTGAAAGAGTTAGGAGTGTCTTTCAAATGAACAGGTTGACTATATAAATACTTACTTTTAGTGTGCACTATGGTGTAGGCTCAAACTTGACTCAGGGTAGTTACCATACACACATCACAAAATGAGTGTACTGTACTACCATTGAGCCACTGCAGCTTATTGTTTTATTTACTTCAAAGGTATTATTGTATTATTGCGTAACCCCAGTTTGTCTGGCTGTGCAGACCTGTCAGCTTCAGTTAATCAGCTGCTGCCGTAGGACTGTCCAACTGGAACAGTACCGTACATACACTATGTAGGGATCCGGTGCCCTTGTGTGGGTGACAGTGCTTCACCAGGGTCCTTCCAACAGCAGGGTGCAGGGAAATAGGAGATTCAGTTATCAGGTGGATGCCATAACTACTCCACCCAGGGTACATAACACCACCTCATGTAGGCTCCTCATCAGCACCAGAATTATAAGTATTGTACTGGTATACACACACTTTATTATGAAGTTACAATTACCCAGAAATATTCCAGTTACTCTTGTGCATTGAGGTTTATTATTCATAATAGCCATTTTTAGTGCAGTAATGAATGCAAATTATCTTCCCTTTGGTTTCTTTATATGTTCTTCTGTAATTTGCAGATCATTTTTGGATGGTCAGATAGACATTAGTTTCTGGCAGGGATACCCACAGTCCGCACACTTTATGTAAAATAAGATGCACTTATATGATTACACTGAATGACAAAGCAAATTATTGCTTGTAGTCCAGGTAACTGCTGTATTTACTATGTTGAGTGATACCAAATCAGTGCTTGGTGGTCTGATTGGTTAAGGCACTCAAGCCAGATGTGGCCATCTGAGGGTTTTTTGTTGTTGTTGTTGCTGAGTAGCCCCAGTTGTGTCTGGTTGAGCAGCCCCATCAGCTACAGGCAAACAGTTGCCTCATCAGGACTGTCCCATGCAGTGAACCCAGGTTCCCTTGCAGCAGACAGCACCTCACCACAGCAAGGTGCAGGGAAGAGTGTGGATGTTTGGTTCCTGGATGGACACTGCTTATACATCTCTCCACCCACTTAACAGGGGCACCATAGTAGGCTCCCCATCACCCCATTATTTGGTTATATGATTACTATGCAGTGTTGTAAATGGTGTCATGGGTTAGAGGAAACCATTAGGATTGACACTCCATGTAGAGTTAACCAGAAGTGGAAAGGAGATTTTAAAAAGTGACAGAAAGAATGGGAGAAAACAGGAAGAGAGGAGGACAGGGAGAAAAAGAAATTTAAAGGTGAAGGAAGCAGCACTGCATCAAGGGAGGGGATGTGGTTGGAGTTTACACTCATTTTGTCACTCAGGGATATGTGACTGGTCACCCTTGCCTTAAATACCAGGACTAAGTAGACTAGCCTCAGCCCCTGCATTCGTTATGGAATATAACTGAGTGGATGATACATAGATTTGTGCTTTTGTACACTAATTCGCTGTTCTGTGGAGCACTGAAGACACCCAGTTTAATTTTCATATTGATCTTTTAACATAAGTTGTAGTGAACACAGTTATAAGTTTGAGTGTTGATATACTGTACTAGTACTGTTCCATCCTTTGGTTCCTTCTGTTTTGCGTCAAAAAGAAAAAAAATAAAGGTATGCTGTTTTAAGTTATCATCCACATACTGCTGTCTTGTTGCAATGTGATGTTTGGTATCAGTACAGTATGTTCCCATTTCACAGATTTTTCTCAGTGTAGGGGATGGGAAGGATGGGAAATGAGTATAACAGTTTCAGAGTCCCCATACCAGTATCATGCTGCACAGTAATGGTTGAAATCAGTTTTTGTTTACCAGCTTAGATTAATCTCAGTGTGTGGAGACAAGGAAAAGGCAGAGTTGTAGTGAAAGATGTACAGTGAAACATAGGACATTTGTGGAGAGAGAGAGGGGGGGGGGAGGGATGGTGGGAGGGAGCTGACGTAAAAATAGACGCAGAGATGTGATAGCAAGGTGTAAAAGAACAGTTTGGAAAAAAAGGAGGGGGAAGACGGTGGGAGGGGGAAGATGAATGTTCAAGCGAAGAGTGAGAGAGAGAGAGAGAGAGAGAGAGATTACCGAGGGGCAGGGAGGGAAGGGAGAACGTGGAGAGGGTGGGGAAGAGAGAATCTGGAGGGGGAGGAAAGGATAAAATGTGGAGGAGAAAAGAAGGAATGTGGGAATGTGGAGAGAGTGGGAAGAAGCGTAAAGGGGGAGAAAGAGAATGTGGAAACGAGGGAGAGAATGTGGATGAGAGGGAAGGGAAGGAAGGATTATGCAGGGGGATGGAGGGACTGAGAGAGTTGAGGGAGAGGAGTAGAAGTAGGAAATATGGAGGGGGGAGGAAGAGAAGAAAGGAGGATGTGCGGAGAGTGAGGGAGGGGATGTGGAAGGGGAGTGAGGTGGGAGGAGGGGAGGAGAGGGGAGAATGTGGAGGGGGGAAAGAAGGGAGGTGAAAAAGTATTGAAGAAAGAGGGACAGAAAGAAGTTATACGGTAGTTGACAAGGATAGGAGAGAAATGAGACGAATGAAGGAGAAAAGGAGAGAAGGGAATGGGATAGAAGGGAGAGACTGTGAAGAGGAAGAGAGGTAATGGAGAGTAAAAATTGGGGGGGTGAGGGAGATAAGGAGACGAGTGGTGGCAGTGTGGAGGAAAGAAAAAGGGGAGGGAGGGAGAGAAAATTGTAGGGGAATGGAGGAAAGAAGGGAAAAGTGACGGGAGAAAATGAAGGAGAAACAGAAAATAGAGGGAAGAGAAAAGTGGGCAGGAAGGGAAGGAAGAGGAAAATAAGAAAATGAAAAGGGAGGGAGAGAGAGAAGAATGGAGGAAAAGGGGAGGGAGATAAGCGAAAAGAACAGGAGAAGTAATTTACCATCAAGAAAAAGGTGCATCTTATTTCTTTTGCCACCACGCACACCACACATACCATATAGTTTGTCTGCCTTAACCTGGCCAAGATTTTTGTCATTTCTCGGCCTATATACCAAAGCTCTAGGGTAGACAAAGGCCATGCGACTGCTCTGTACAGTATACTGTAATTTTCTTGACACTTTGTAACTAACACCATTTTCTCATTCTAGTCTTTGTGCCTCTTTTTGCATACTAACCTGACCTCAGAGTGACGCGTTTCCGCGTTGAATGCTGAGTTGCAACAATGGATTTACACTACAATATGATTTTTAGTCACGAAGAACTGCTGTGGAAGTGTAGAGTTAGTCACGAAGAACTGCTATGGAATTGTCGAGCTGTAACAGCTTTTTCTGCCACTGAGCTGCATGAAATAGGCTGCAAAGAGGCGAAAATCTGGGCCAAGATAAGGTTAAAAGTGTATGGTCACAGCTCTGCAGTTAGTATTAAAAATGGCACTTAGGCTAATTTAACCCTTTTAGTTTAATGACGTATTTTGTATTATATTCTTGCAACCTCCAGACGATATTATAAAGCTGAGGATCAACTTTTTCGAACTGTAGTCGTTAGAGGTAGCTTTCCTTAACGTATGAGAGGCCTTTCCTCGACTGAAGAAAATCGCTGGGAAGAAGCAAAGAATTACTAGGGGAAAAAAGCGTCATCGGACTGAAGGGGCTAAAGCGAACAGCGTTTAGGAATATTATCTCATGTTATCGGTTCTTACCCCCTCACAGATGCCTAAACTTCCTGTTGTTTCATGAGATAAGGCTTTCGCTCTGGTGCGACACAGGTTTCGTGATGTTTTAAGTATCTAGTAAGTCGCCACAGCGCGGAAGAATTACTGTATGACATTTCTTGTTACTCGTTTTTTAGGACTTTTTACCTGTGTCGTAAGATGGTTGGTATATCAGAGCGGCACGCGCTTCATTGTTTCTGTTCTTGTTCAGCTTGGATTAGAGTTTGAATGAAGCCACACCCACAGCAGCCATCCTAATATGCTCATTTTCACAGGGTGTATTCTCCACCCAGCCCCACCACCATCCCAGTCTGTCCTCCCCCCCACACACATCGAGTTTCTAGAACTGTGTAGTTTTAAGTCTGCCCTACACCAGTGAGGCCTACTTCCATGGCTGCATCACGCACAGTGCCCATCTTCACAGGGTTATTCATCTCACACTTCCTCATTATCCATCACACCCACTCCTCTGCCCACCCACCTTTTGTCTTTCATCTTGCCGGCTGGGAACACTCATCTCCCTAGCACACACTTCACCTTGCATGTCCCACCACCATCACAGCCCATCTAACTCACTCCTGTCCACCCACCCGACCATTTTATCTCATCTCTGTCCACCCACCCGACCATTTTATTATAATCATGCTGAATTTCCCAGTGCAGGGTCAGAAAATGGCTGAAATAACCTAGAATGCATATCACAGAAGCTGATCTAAATAGAGATATATCTGGACCAAATGTGACATGTTTGGACTCTGGTGGATGTGAAGGCCTTGAATAGACTTAGGTACTGTATAGATGTGAATTGTCCTAAACTGACCTGCAATGACCTGGTTAATTTGACATGGATATAATGGGCCTGACTGGACATAATGACTGGATAAGTAGAATAAACGTAACTGATTGTGAATGACCCTGGATGAACCTGAATAATGTAAATCTGACAGATCTGGATTGGGTGTGAATGCTTTGAATAAACATCACATGGTCTGCGTGGACCTGGTTAAACCTGAAATGCCACGGACTGACCTTAATGAAACCAAACTAACCTGACTGGACAAAATATATATATAAAAAAAAGGAGGGGGGGACTTTGATTTGTATGTCCAGGTCAGAGTGTGGCTGATCTGTCCTAAAGATACATTGTACCATTCTATCTATCTATTGCCAGACACCACAATCCCGCAAAGGGTGGCCATTTGACACTGAGTTAGTTGTTTTACAGGGAGGGGCACCAACCTCCACCAACCCACTTGTTGACACGTAGGGAGCACGTATGGTTTGGTTATATGGTTACCACCCAGCGTTGTAAATGGTTTCTTGTACCATTAGTTTAAATACTTTCGAATACCCAGAATATTAGAAGTGATATTAGCTGTTTCTTTTTAGGCTACATTGTATGGATAATTTTGGTGTAGGGTCATTGGGTTATTGATGACTAGCAGCTTACAGTACACGTTATCTTATCTAGACATGACCAGCAAGATTGGTATTATGTAACAGTATAGCTAATGGCATGCCCGAGTTCGTAATAACCTTCACTTCATTATCATCTCATCAGGTTGCGTCACACTGCGCCTTGGGGTCTTCACATGGAGAATTAAAGGGTCAATTACGGTTTAAAATAACGTGAGGGAGGGGAGCAGCGTGTGTTGCTACTATCTTGACCCGACAGGACGCGGTAACCATGGCAACCCCCGCCAACACACACGCCAGCCAACCGCAACACGCACTTCAATTTTTAAGACCCCCTTTTTTACTGACCCATCTTCTAATCCAATGACGTAACACGGAGTTTGTTCTTGCTGCTCTCAGTCTGTTAAAATTAGCTTAGGTACCAAAGTAGTGTAAGGGTTCATGAAGGCTGTATCTAATCTTTCCAGTCTAAAAAGTATCATAACTAGAAAATTGGAGAAAGAGAAAGCGAGAGAGAGAGAGAGAGAGAAAGAATAAGATGTAAAGGACGTTATGTATACGACATGGGTGAAAGAAAACGTACAGACTGTTTTTATTATAAGTTTCGATGTGTCTTGTTTCGGTGTTTAGTTGCTGGATGAATTTTGGTGTTGGTTATGTTACAGTTATGTTGGTCCTCCTGCGGCCACCCTAGGAACTACAACATTAAGGGCGGGTCAGGAGGCTAACGTGATGTGCGTTTTTATTTATTTATTTATTTTTTAGATTATCTTGTATGCTGTTTGTTTCTTTAATATCGACATACTGGACATACATCACATAGAGGGGAATATTAACGCACCCATGAGGAGAAGCGAACTGTAATGGAGAACTAGCCACTGATATATGGCGCAGTGACGACGCAGACGTTGGCCTAAATTTCACTCAGTTCCCAGCATTATTTCGTAGGCCTTAGAGAGAGAGAGAGAGAGAGAGAGAGAGGTCGGGGTTCAGATAGGTAATGGTGTTCGTATTGTGTATGTGTGTGTGTGTGTGATACACGCACATATCCGACGGCTTGTGCGATGATAGAAATGTGTATTGTCAAGATTTTCTGAGTAAACTCGGGGTTATGTCCATGAATCTCGCTCCTGACTTGGTTGAATCCGAAATCAGAAAAATCATGCGTCTTGAATTATGCATAAGGTATAAGGATTTTTTTTTTTTTTTAATTCGGAAAAAAATATTGTGTGAGCGAAATAAAATACGTCAATGGGCCCTTATCTTTGAAATTCTTAATGTTCTTACGACGAGGGGGTTCTAATATAAACCCAGTATGATTATCTGGGTTTGACGAGAATAAAATTAAAACGTGCGGCCTCGTGCTGAAGGGATGATAGAGATTGTACCCCTCCCCCCTCCCGTTCAGGAGTGTCAGTAAGTCTAATTAATTTGTGTAGCAATGGCAGATTAAAATGTAAAACACGTCCACTGGCTGAGGATGGTAAAGAAGGGATGAGAGAGAGAGAGAGAGAGAGAGAGAGAGAGAGAGAGGAGGGGAAGGGATGAAATTGATGTGCGTGTGACCACCATTGTAACTCCCATCACGCTAGGTCAAGGTCTCCACGGGGAAATTGATAGTTTAGGGAGGAAGGGGAAATGACCTGGAATATGTAGAAGGTTCAACACGGTCATTATTTATGTATTTATTTGTTTGTTTTCAGTCCATGTTTGACAGTGACATAGGTAAATCACTCAGTAATTATTTGTATTTTGTAACAAGAATATCACTCAAGAATTATTATGATAGGAATTCACTAAAGAATTATGGCAGGAAATCACTCAAGAATTATTCGTGTTTGTGACATAAGAAAATCACTCAAGAATTATTCGCGTTTTTGACAGGAAAATCACTCGGTATCTATTCGTGTTTGTGACAGCCGGGAAAATCACCCAAGAATTGTTCGTTTGTTCCTGTGCATGTTTTTAAAGCCTCATTTGTGTGAAAGTTGATAATGGATAGGAATATCACTGAGACTATTAAATCAGGCCCTTCATTTATTTTACTTATTATCGTCCCTATTTGTTAATTAATACGGTACGGAGAAAATCAGTCAGGTTCCATATAACCTATTTAACTTGCGTATTTATTCCCATCAATGCGATTATTTTTTTTTTTCCACGTCATATACGAGTATTAAGGTCTTGTTCAACTTACGTCTCAGAATTGGACACGGAGCGTGAATAGTTTCGTGGCATACTTTCCTTAGCGATTCTTTTTGCATGTTACACCTTGATATTCTCTTGTCTCTTCCTTATATCGTCCTTCCTGCATTCATTCCACGTATCGTTTTCGTCCTCATTCTCGGTCACGGAGACGTGTGAAAGTGTGCGTGCAATCTGTTACGCATACAAGGACTGCTGGACCACAGGGAACGGACTTTATAGCCTATGACCAGAGCCGGATGCATCAAAAGAAATTAGTAATAGGAATGAGGACAGGAACACTCCCGTCGCATCGTGTGAGGGGAATGGGGTGGTGCGGGTAAATTAGGTCGTGGTGCAGCTGGCCGCGTTGCAAAGACCACGGGAATTCAATCTGCGGGAAATTAGCTTCGTGTGGCTCGGTATTGCCCTGGTTATGTGGAGGCTTCGCACGGACAGGATATTTGGCCGCGAATATTCTCAGCACCTTCGCTACCAGAGGGCTTTTGGGGGGTTACAGTCGCCTAGCTGTAGGAAGAACAGGTTTTAAAAACATCTTAACGTATTGAAGGAGTAAATGGAAATTGTGCGAAGCCTCAACGCTATAAAACTCCCTTACTTTCTGCAACGTTCCACAACTGCAAATTTAATCAAGTAATGACCATTCCAGTGCTGCAAGCATTCCTTGCTTAACCTGGAGACTGGTGACGTCATTTTTTTCTTGCTGCCATCAGACAATTGTACTCGACTTATGAGGATCTGTTCCAGTGAAGGTGTTATTAAGGTTGTCTCTCCCCTCCAGATCGAAAAGTCTCTTTTACATTGAATAAGATTATCTGGAGACAGCAGGAATACGCTAAATGTCACCGGGTTGAAGGAGCTAATCAACAAGACTCCCACAACGCTTCATGAAATACACTTAATAGTAAAAATGCAATATAGATATCGTTTTACTTAAAGCACTGTAGCCAAGAAAATGTTTGTAAGGGGGTGACAGTATCTTTGAAAATGATTAGCTAACTGTGTTCAGCTTGTGCACATGCTTGTTTCAACCCACCGGCTAAATAAATAAAAATCAGAATAGGGTTGTTATTAGTGATCAATCTGGACAGTAATAGAATAGGAAGATTAAGATTTTTTTGTATATAGCAGGTTTCGATGTCGCTACAAGATTAATTAGTTGTAGACCCGGTGACGCAGATTATTAGAGTTACGATACTGAACATCCCCTCCTCTCCTCGCCTTGCCTTCCTTGCTTTCTGCTTCTTCCCCTTTTATTCCTTCTTTTCTCCATCTTTCTTCTGTATTATCCACTTTGTAACTTTTCTTTTACATACCATCTCCCTCCCCCCTCCCCCTCCCGTCCTCTCTTTTCTCCCGTCTGTCTTTAATCACCTTCACTTGCGTGCCCCTCCCTTCCCAATTTTTTCCTGTTAGTTTTTCCCACATCATCATTCCCTGTCAGTTTGTCTTCTTCTTTTCCCCTCCTTCGCTTATTCCCCTTCCTTATCCTTTTCATTCCCATTCGTTTCTAATCTTTCTTCTCCCCTCCTCCATCTTATAACTCTTTCCCACTTTCTTCCTCTTTCCCCTTCCCTTCTCCTTACATTCTGCCTCTCCCCTGTACATTTCCATTCTCCCCTCTTCCTCCTCTCTTTCATTTCTGCCGTCTCCATTTTGTCCTGTCGTCCCTCCTGCCCCCATACTCTCTTCATTTCTCATTCCCCCCCTTTCTAACCCTCCTTCTCACTGTCCCATCCTTCACTTCCCCTCCTTGCTTCTTCCCCTTTCCATTCCCCTCCTCTCTTCTTCGCCTCTCTTTCCTTCCCCTTCTTTCTTCGTCTCTCCTTCCTTCCCCTCCTCCCTTCTTCGCCTCTCCTTCCTTTCCTTCCTCTCTTCTTCCCCTCCCCTCTCCTTCCCCTCCCTTCCCCTCTCCTTCTCCTCCCTTCCCCTCTCCTTCCCTCCCATCCTTCTCCCCCCTCCTTCCCCTCCCACCGTCTCTCTCCTAGCCCCTCTGGCCACACTGCTTGGATTAAGATTGTTGACGGCCGGTAATGTTTTTACCAACACTCTGTCCGCCATGTTGACACTTCAATATGGGAGCGTTCGATGCCATCACTGTTCGGCTTTTAATAACACTTGCATTTTACGTGGCCTTAACCCCATCACTACAGTTTCCTTCGATCTTAGAGGGATATCTAGTGGTAAGGGGGGATAATTTAGACAGTATATAACCTTTTTGCTGCGATTTCCGTCACCTCTGGAGTGATAGTTATGAAGGGATTATGTAAGGCCCCGTAACTACAATTTCCATCAACTTTGGAGGGAGTTTAGTAGTGAAGGGACTAATTAGGACTATATAAATCCCTATTTACTAGGATTTTCTTCATTTTTGGGGGGATTTACAGTAGCGAAAGGACTGAAGACAAAGAAAATACTCTTAACCTTAGGCCCATTTATTTAGTAATGGAGAACCTGTCGTAAATGGGTGCACATACGGTCTTGTATTAATTTTCATTAGTGCCATGACGCCTTAATTTATTATTGCTACCGTTAGATAATTTTTCTAGCATCGTGAGAGTCCCTGCTTCACACACACACACACACACACACACACACACACACACACACACACACACACACACACACACAAATCAGTCAATCAATCAATCAGTCAGTCTTCATAATCATCATCAACATCGTCATGCGAAAAGAAATATTCATTCATCATTCATCATCTAATCCTATGTTGCCCCATGAGGAGCGTAGGAGCCCGGAGCTAGGCAAGGTGGTCCTGACATTTAAGGTGAGAGAGCCCAGCCTCTTTCATCCCTGGGTGGCATTACATGAGCAGTAAACCCCAACCACCCCTT
>NC_137056.1:4595753-4638253 GCF_032717465.1 Coenobita brevimanus
CTGCCCCTAATAACTCACCCTCAAACCCTGCTCCTAATAACTCACCCTCAAATGCCGCTCCTAATAACTCACCCTCAAACCCACCTCCTGACTCACCCTCAAACTATGCCCCTAATAACTCACCCTCAAACCCTGCCCTTAATAACTCACCTAATAACTCACCCTCAAACCCTGCCCTTAATAATTCACCCTCAAACCCTGCCCCTAATAACGCACCCTCAAACCCACCTCCTGACTCACCCTCAAACTATGCCCCTAATAACTTACCCTCAAACCCTGCCCCTAATAACTTAACCCTCAAACCCTGCCTCTAATAACATCCTCAAACCCTTCTCCTAATAACTCACCCTCAAACCCTGCTGCTAATAACTCACCCTCAAACCCTGCTGCTAATAACTCACCCTCAAACCCTGCTGCTAATAACTCACCCTCAAACCCTGCTGCTAATAACTCACCCTCAAACCCTGCTGCTAATAACTCACCCTCAAACCTTGCTGCTAATAACTCACCCTCTAACCCTACCCTTAATAACTTACCCTCAAACCCTACCCCTAATAACTCACCCTCAAACCTATCTATCTATCTGTTTATTGCCAGATGCTTTAATCCAGTTAAGGGTGGCCACAAACAAAGTGCCTCCATGTCAACCTGTCCCCCACCATTTCACTGCCCTCCTCCCAGCTCACACCCTCCTCACTCATATACCTCTCCACTCCATCCCTCCATCTTATCCTCGGCCTCCCCCTCCCTTTCCCCCCTCCATCTCATCCTCAACCTCCCCCTTCCTCCCCCCCCCCTCCACCTCACATCCACTCTTCTCGTGAGTCTCTCGCTGTCCATCCTCTCCACACGGCCAAACCCTGCCCCTGTTAATTCATCCTCAACCCAGGCCCCAACTCTCCCTCAAACCCATCTGCTAACTCTGTTATACCCCAGATAAGCCAGCCTCAGACCCAGCCCCAAACTTAACCTCAAATCAGACACACAGCACCCCCAGCCTGTCACATATCATAACACAATCCCCTTCACATATTATAACCTAGTCCCTAACACATCTTCAAACCCCTTTCCTTTACCCAGTCCCTAAACCTCAAACTCAACCTCCATTGCACATCCTAACCCAGCCATTAACTCAATTGCAAACTCAGTCCATAACTCAGTGCTTATCCCAACCCATAACTACAGTAGGTCATTAACTTACCACATTTTTGCCAAACCTCTAATCCATACTCACACTCAATCCTAATATGTGCTTCATGTAAACCCCAGATTCTACCTCAGATTATTTTCACGCTGTAGCCCAACTTGGCCTACCACTTAATGCAGCTTAAATTTTCAACTTTTGCCTCACTCAACCAAAGTCCTTAATGTTGTGAAACACAGCCCATTATCTACCCTACCAACCGTTAGTTACCATTTTCTGTTCCCTATTGAGAAGTCACCTACTAGTGCAAAAGCAGTCTATCTCTGTTAAGTAATCCATATGACTGGACACTAATGTAGGACTGTATGTACTGAAGTATGCTTTGCTGACTCATGACTGGTGACAGTATTAGCAAGGGTTTTGTATGAAATGTCGGTAGGTCTTTCAAAAAAATTGTTAAAGATCTTTAGCACATTCAAGTTCTCACACTGTTTCTTTAGTCATCTAGGATCCATTATGTGATTTGATGATCAGCAGTCCACTCCTTCATCACATTACCACTACCTCCATTAATGTACTTCCTGCCTTTTTTCTGGTTAATGTTAGGTGCTTGATTCAGTTTTTGGGAAACTCATCAGGCTAAAATTGATATTATTTTCTATTCCAGACTTGTACCAAATTAACATGGCATATGCTTACTGGAAGTCAGGGAAGCACGATGATGTGGCCGTGTTTGACCTCTTCTTCCGCAAAAATCCATTCCAGGGAGAGTTCACCATATTTGCCGGCCTGGAGGAGGTGTTAACATTTATGCACAACTTCTCTTACTCTGAGTCAGGTGAGCCAAGCATTTTAGTGGTGATGGATGGTGGTAGAGGGCAGTGTTAAGAGTTTCAGTATGTGATGGATAGTGGTAGAGAGCAGTGGTAATGGCTTCAGTGTGATGATGTATTATTTTAATAGTTTTGCTTCCAGTGGCTGATATCTTTAGCTTGTGGATAATTCCCAAAGTGAAGGGGTTCTTACTTGAAGTTGTTTTTTTTTTTTCTCTCTCTCTCCAATGAAAGACTTGATCTGTATTCCTAGACTTGGATGTACATAGCTGGCCTGCTAAATAACAAGATTGTTTTCTCCTCATACCTTTCATCTTCAGTATTTAGATTAATTTTGGTCAGGCATTTCAGACTAAATGGACCTTGAATACCAGATTTTGAGGGAGGGAACCATTTCCCTTATTCTGAATACTCTGTACCTTGATTTGAGAGAGAGAGAGAGAAAGTGGAAAAAAGAGCAACCAGAGTTGCCGTAAGTTATGACAAGGAATTTTTCAAGGAAAGATTTGGTATTTTGAACAGTGGCAGCACCAACAGGGGTTTTGGGGATCTTGAGCCCTGCAAAAAAATCCTAACAGCCCTCCTTAGCCCCCCATAAATTTTGAATCAGATTATTGTTCCTTTAGGCACTCAGGTCACCTCAGCCGTCCTTGCTCCCAGCAAGCCCCCCCTTAAGCCCACCCGATAAAAAATATGCTGGAACTGCCTCTGATTCCGAGTGTGCAGTGAGTGTGGTAACTGTCTGGTAGCTGCATTCTTAGATGCAAGTTTAATATGTTACAAAAGTTAATTTCTCAGGGATGGGAAGGAAGGAGGATTGTACCTGAGCTTCTCTTTACTTCATCAGACATTCAGTACCTGCGAGAGACGATGGCAGATACTGTTGAGGATGAGTTCTTCCATTTCCTCTCATCCGTCACCACTAAGGACGTCACACTCTATGCCGTGGATGAGGGCAAGGTGGTTTTCCCCAGGTCAGCAGACATAATTTTTACTGTTGATGTAAGATAGATACCATATAGATTCCAAAGCTCTCAAGGTGCGAGAACCATTGTTGATGTTGCATTGTTTGTTTTATTCATATCATTTTTCAACACTTTTTTTCATTTTTGGAATGGCTTTTCAAATTGCAAGAGACAGATGCATGCAGGCTTCATTAACCTCTTCACTACCAGATGTTTTATTGAGGTAGCAAGAATGTAAAAAAAAAGACATCTAATAGCAAAGCTTCTCTCTTATAGACTTTGAAGAATTTGAAATTATTTTATTTAACATTGGATGACACCTGAATCTCAGTTCACAGTAGCGAGTTAGTCTTGAAAGTTTTAGTATTGCTGTACCAAGTTGTGTTATTTATGTTTTCAGGGTGCCACTTATGGTCCTAGAGGGTCCTCTGATTGTTGTCCAGCTTTTGGAGACCACACTTCTCACACTTGTTAACTATGCCAGGTAAGCATGCACATTTTGCTCTTATCCTCATGCTTCTTCACTGATGTGTCATCTTATTACCTATTTCAGAATAATTTTTTCAGTGTTACAAATCTCATTACATTTGGGATCATTTTTTCCCAACAGCTTCCAGCAGCTGTTGGGAAGTAATTAGTTGGTTGTGGGATCTACTTTAGGTTCAGTCCATATAAAATATGAGCTAACCTCAGTATAGGGAATCCCCTAAGAAGGTGCATGGTGTCATTTGACTTACTGATTGATTGGACTTGTACCTGTACCACTTGATCCCACAAACACTATTTTCTCTTCCATACATTTATCACATGTAAGTTAGAATGGTATAGAATGTTCAAGCCACACTTACCAAAGCTTGCCTCCTGTCTGTTTCTGTATACCTTTCAGCCTTATAGCCACCAATGCAGCGCGATACAGAATGGCAGCAGGACGCAAAATCAGACTGCTGGAATTTGGACTTAGACGTGCACAGGGGCCAGATGGAGGACTCTCAGCATCCAAATATGCTTACATAGGTCAGTTCTTAGCTCAGCACCTAGATGGAGAATGTGGTCCAGCAAGAAGGTATTAGGATGCTAACAGAAATGATGCAAGAGTGATCCTAAACTGGGAAAGGGAATAGTTTGTGGATTTAAATTTTCTTGATGGACCTGTAAGATGAAGCCAAGATTCAAGGGGCTTAAATATGTGGATGATTGTCTGGCCAGTTTCATTGGGCATGCTGTCAGTAGTTCTCTCACATTCATACTTTTTCCTTTCCTTGTTTCTGGATCCTCTCTCACCTCATTCTGAAGAGGGAAAAAAGAATAACATGATGATGATGACTTCCAGAGGGGATATTTGTTTTGTATTTAAAGTATTTGGTGGTTTGCAGTATATTTTGATTGATGTTTGATGACAGGAGGTTAATTCCAGTACTGTATTTCACAGCTGTTATTTGTACACACACACATCATCTAATCCTGTGTTGCCCCATGAGGAGCGTAGGAGCCCGGTGGCTAGGCAAGTTGGTCCTGTCATTTAAGATGAGAGTGACCAGCCTCACTCATCCCTGTGTGGCATTACGTGAACAATAAACCCCAACTGCCCTTTGGATGTAAACCTACACAAGCCCAGTCTGGCTGGAGCGCCATAATTACCCACTAAACCACCAGGTGCCGTAGTTTGGTTACATGGTTACCACCTAGTGTGGTAAATGGTTTCCTGGTGTGCAGGAAACCGTTTGGCATGTCACTCAGTGTAGAGTCACCTGTAAACAGAAGGAAGAGGAAAGAGAGAAGGAAAGAAAGACGGAAGAGGAAGGAAAGAAAGAAGAAAGAGGGGAAAGGACAGTCATCCAAGAGCAGCACAACATCGAGAGAGTGGATGGTATCTTTTATATTTATCTTTCACGTTTCATATTGGGCTGTGAAGGCAGGAATTTAGACAGAGTAAATTGAATCATTTTTATTGCTCTGCAGGTGGATTTGATGGGACGAGCAATGTATTGGCAGGGAAATTGTACAACATTCCAGTGAAGGGAACCCATGCTCACTCTTACATTTCCTCATACTCATCCCTCAGTGAACTTCAGATTGAGGTAAGACAATTTATTATTATGCTTGTTGCTGTGTGAGTTTTGGAAGTTGGTTTGTTTGTCTCATATAGCCAGTTTATGGAAATATTGCATTTTTAATCGCAAACTTGAACAGTATACAGTACTACAGTAGCCTACATTTCTTTGTTTTCAAAATACGTCACTATCTTTATTATCACAATACTTGCTTTTAATACTTTAGCAATACTTGTTAAGGAAAATTACAACAGTATTTTAATGGTAACATACTGTCTATTTATTTTGGTTAAATAAACTTCAGGTTAAGTTGATAGCTCTCTTTTACTCATATTGTTCCAATATCTTTTAGTCTGAAACCTATGCTGTATTAAGCTACAGTTAGCTGTCGTCCAAACTCAGCCTTTGTTTAATCATACTACAGTACCCCTCGCGTCCAGTACGGCATTTTTGTTGGACTGTACTGCCGTACTGGACTAAATCCGTACTGGACAAACAACAGACCGTATGAGAAAAATGAATAATGTCAGACAGGCCTTGAAAAAGTCCCCCCAAAATTCAACTTAACTACGTTTTGACACAATTAAGATTTTACCAACCTTTAAGGTGAGTGGTGATGGGCTTAGGGGGGAAGGGGGAGGGGTTTCCAAGGCTGTAGGAGGTCCTACTGACCCACTGGAGGAGGGCCTTCAGGATCCTGAAGAGGCCTCTCTGCGGTAGCTCAGTCGGTAGAGAGGTGGCCTGCAGTCCCACCGGACCCAGGTTCAGATCCTCGCTGGAGCAGGGAACAGTTTAAGGATTTGAATTTAGTAAAAAGCAGACTTTACTTACCTACTGGAAGACCCGCCGACATGTCGTAAAAATACCTCCACTAATACCAATACACCAGTCCTGTATGAGACAGCCCTAGCATGTATTCAGTATGGACGATGGGTGTTAGTGCTGAAGTGGTGACATGTAGAGGTGTATGGTATGTAGGAGGACTACTCGGCCTTGAGAGCTGGCTGTGAAGCCCTTGCCCAGAGTTGTACACAGTAAAAAAAAAAAAAAAATCCCTCATAAATCCCTCATAGTCACACACTGACACTTTATCATCTTCGTCATCAGGGGGAAGTGCAATACAGTACTGTAATTTGACTGGTACACGTCACGAGTCATGAGAATGGCGTACTGGACTGGTGCAGCAGTACTAGGGAAATATTCCTCGGTGTTGGCCATCTTCCCGTACACGCAGAGGTAGTAATACTGGACACAGCACATCAGTACTAGAGAACTCCTCGGATTTGGCCCACTTAGCGCAGTCAATCCATACTAGCCTAACAAATCCGTAATACAGTAATGAATTATTTAGTTTTATTGCCGACCGTACTGGACGAGAATAGCACTGGATAAATGCATACTGGATGCAAGGGTACTGCATATGAACTGAAACGATTTGTTTTTTGCTGTTACACTTTCATACCAGAAAGAGCGAAGATTAATGAACCCTTGCTATAATGGAATGATTGGGGGAAAGCCCCTCACTATAATGGACTGATTGGGGGAAAGCCAGATCTGTTAAAGCCAATAATCTGTTACATCTAAAGGTACCCCCTGTGGTGGGATTTCAAACAGTTGTTTGAAAATGAGTGAGTACAGTAGCATATTCTCTTACAATAAATGTAAACTATACCCATTTTACACTAACTTGGCCCATAATTTTGCCCTTTTGCAGCTTATTTCACAACCTTGTCATAACACTTCTTCATGACTAGTACAGTATTACTATACTGTACAGTATTCTGATATTACAACTCAACACTCATGAGAGGGAGAGGGCAATTTCAGGCCACGTAGGAGTGAAAAGGGTAGGAAACATGTTTGCAACCCATTACGCTCCATTTAATGGACACTTTGTTGTAGTCAACGAAAGTTCAGTGGGCTTCATGGCATTTGTTAAATCCAATATCTGCTATACTGAGGTCCGTTTTAGCGAGGGTTTACTGCACATGGTATGTGTCACATGAAGTTAGAACAAAGACTGTTTAGAAGTTTTAATAAAATAAGTGAACATTAATGTTGGCAGATAAATATTCATCCATAGACACTGCAGCACAAAGAGACTGGTGAGGAAATGAACGTGAAGGACTTGGCACTGTCGTGGCGTCAACAGCTGGCAGAGAAACTTCACATCCTGCAGTCTGAGGCATCAGATGGAGAGCTGGCTGCCTTCATCTCATTTGCCATTGCATTTCCATCTGGCTTCATTGCTCTTGTGGATACATATGATGTTTTAAAGTATGTATTTTTGTTTTCTTTTTAATTTTTGTCTTTGCTGCAGCCTTTGTTTTACATGCATTTTTTTTCCCAAAAAAGCATTAATATTTACACAAATTTGCTCCATGTATTGATGCCTAATGTTCATATTTAATACATTTCTGTTAGTGATTCATAATGACAAGTGAGTAACAGCACAGTAAAGAACTCAGGCTCTTTCTTATGTTTCTGTCACATCCATTTCACTCTCATCTCGGTAACTTTGTTAGCACAGTATACTGTATTACATCTTCAGAAAACTCATACTTATGATAAAGTTGCCTGTGAACATTCCATTCCTACCTACAAAGCCAGTTTCATATCCCAGCATATGGTACAGGTTGTATGAAAAAAGTTGTGCTCTCTTGGAAACACATCACCAGCGTATAACAAGGACCTGCTGACATACTGAACACCCCTCTTGCAGGAGTGGTTTGCTGAACTTCTGTGCTGTAGCGTTAGCATTGCACGATCTTGGGTACCGTGCACTGGGCATCAGGATAGACTCGGGTGATCTGGCATACCTTAGCTGTGTTGCCCGCTCCACCTTCACCACACTTGCTGAGGCGTGAGCTGAATTATATTGGTTTAGGGTATAAGCTTTTGTCTTTTTTTCTGTTAATGAGTGCTGTATCCTGTGAAGGTTGGCAACAGGTTTTCGTCTGTCCCTGCCTAGTAGAAACCCATTCTCCTTGACACCACCCTCACTTGTTGTTCCTCCCTTGCTCATAATTCCACCCTCTCTCATATATTTCTTCATCTTATTCAATTTTCATCTTTTCATCTTTTCATTCCATTCATATGACTGTTCTGCACCTTTCTAGTCAGTTGCTCTAGAGGTCTGTGAGCAGAAGTAGGTATGGATGCTGAGTTTGCATATGTGGAAGTTAAGACAATACCCACAGTGTTTGATACAAAATCAGTATTGATAGTTATGAATGAAAGGAACATTTATATGGCTGAGGAAATATTGTACCAGACAGGTAGTTACCTTGTAATACATATTCATTAGTTTAGTTGAATCAAAGGGTATAACATACAGGTGGATACCATATACAGTAATGCTTGAAGCAATAGACAAAGACTAAAAGAAGGTTTATTGGGAAATGTAATCTTTCATCAACTTGTGAGTTTGCTGTTAGCTGTCTGGTAGGTTAACCCCTGCTGCACTGCAGACCTCATATGAAGCACAGTGAAGGTCTGCATTGGCCATGCTTCAAGCCTCATATGAGGTACGGTTTACATTGGTTATAAAACAGTGACTCGGGTGGTAAACTACCTTCCAAATAATCACTGCAGCAGGAGTTAAGCATAGAAGTGCGACTGCCAGCTTCACTTTACATGTCTACCCATCAGTGCAGTATCTCCTCTCCCTTCTTATAGACAAGGCGTTGGCAGCCTACGACCCACGGGCCTGACCCGGCCCATGAACCTAATCTGAGCGGTCTGCCAGTATGCTTCACAAATTCACAAAAATGTTGCCATTTTTCACTTACTCAGTAAGTGAAAATCCAGCAAGTCTTACTGATTTTTAATCACAGTAGCAAACACAAGTTAGAGTTAGTTTGTTCAGAAAAGTGATTTACACATGAAAGGAACACTGCCTCGCATCCTCCAGCCTGATGCCTAATACTGAGAAACTTTCATGTGAAAATCAGCATCAACTATCACATTGCCTGTCATTGCCTGTAGGTTGATAGTATGACTACACTGAAATATCAACGTGATTAGTAAGTACCGTGAATTAAATATTTCTATTACACAAGGTGATAATTATCTAAACAAGATTTTGTTTCTAATGCATTCATTTTATAAAAATTGTATTCATTATAATTTTTACGAAGTACTTTGAATATTTCTACTACACATGGTGATATTTGTTTCAGTGAAAGTTATTTCTTTTGTCTCTAATATATTAATTTTATAAAAATTGTATTCAGTATAATTTTAGGAAATACACTTTGAAGAAATGTTATTCTTATTCTGTCTATCTATCACCAGACGCCTCAATTCCGTAAGGGGTGGCCACAAACAAATCTCCTCCATGTCGCCCTGTGTAATGCCACTTCACTGCCTTGGTCCCAGCTCATGGCCCCCTCTCATATACCTCTCCACTCCATCCCTCCATCTCATCCTCGGCCTCCCCCTCCCTCTCCCCCCTTCCACCTCACTCGCATACACTCTCCTCGTTAATCTCTCACTCTCCATCCTCTCCACATGGCCAAACCACTTCATTGTATTTCTTGTAATGCTTTCTATCACATCCACACCACAGCGCTCCTTCACTTCTTCAGTTGTCAGTCTGTCTCTCCATGTAACTCCACATGCTCCTCTCAGATAACCCATTTCCACTGCTCACACTCTTGACTTGTGTCCTTCCAACAAGGGCCAAACTCCACTTCCACACATTAGAGTAGGTATCACAATATTGTCATGCAGTTGCTTTTTTACTTCCATGATTACTTCCCTGTTCCATATCACTGCTTTCAGATGTGTATTTTTATGTAGTCATATTCAAATTCATATTACAGTACTATTATTATTATTATTATTATTATTATTATTATCATTACTATTATTATTGGACATTGCTACTCCTCACCCTGCCCTAGGGTGGGAAAGGAGGTCCAGATGATGATGATGATGATTATTAGCCTATTATCATTATCATGCGAATGAATGTGTTTGAATGGATGAGTAATTGGGGAGTGTGTCGTCCTGTCTCGGCTACCTCCCTTTCCTTGGGGGAAGCAGCCTAGGTATATAGATATAGATAGATAGATCATTATTATCATTATTATTATTATTAGTTTCACCATCCACTCAGTTGATGTAGTGCTGCTCTCGGGTGACTTCCCTTTTCTTTATTCCTTCCTTCTTTCCTTCCGTCCTCTTCTGTCTTTGTTTCCTTCATTCTCTCCTCTTCCTTCTGCTTGTGGGTGACTCTACACTGAGTGACAAGCTAAATGGTTTCCTTTACGCCAGGAAACCATTTGCTACCCTAGGTGGTAACTATATAACCAGATTATGGTGCCTGGTGGTTTAGTGGGTAATTAAGGCACTCCAGTCGGATTGAGCCTGTGCAGGTTTATATCCAAGGGGTGGTTGGGGTTTATTTTTCACATAATGCCACTCAAGGATGAGTGAGGCTGGCCACTCTTATCGTAAATGTCAGAACCAACTTGCCTAGCCTCAGGCTGGGGCAACACAGGATTAGATGATGATTATTTTTTTTATTATTGGAGGAGGGGGGGTGTAGTCTCTAACAGGTTTAAAACATATGGCCCACCAGTTGAGTAACAAACCAGTTCTGGCCTCCAGTCCATCAATGGTTGTTGACCCCTGTTTTAGACACATTCTCATACATCTTGTGTTATTCTTATAATTCACTTGGTAACAAGCACTGTACTTTTTGCATCAATGGTTTGACTAGCTGTGGTAGAGCTAAGAGTTTTTAAAGGCTTGAATGATGGATGCACTAATATACAGTTCACTTTACAGGGCATCTGGTGGTGTATTGCCTACTTGTATGTTTATTTTTTCCTGGCAGAATAGTGCCAACTAGATATACTTATTTAATTCTTCACTGTCAGGAACAAAGTGAATGAAAAGCTTATTTTGTAAAGGTATGGCCTTTTGTCACTTTGTCACTAATTTAATTAAATCTTTGTGAATACCTTAGGAATATTATGAATAAGATTTACTGTTCCACTTGTAAATATTATTGCATAATTTTCATCAGCTTTAACTCTTGTGTATTTTTTTTCACTCTGAGGGCTGAAATTTAAGAGTATAGCACAACACAGTAAATGGAATTACTGTACAGTAAAGTGGATCTTGCCACTTACACTCACAAAGTCGAGTGGAGGGTGAACATTACCATACTGCTGTAGTAAAATATACTTATATAAAAGGCTGTGTAATGCCTGTGGTTGAGCAAAGCTAATTCTTGGTTTAGGTAGGTTAAAAAAGGGTTACTTATGGGGAGATCTCCTCATTGGCTGTCATAAGTAATATGAAGAACAGTTTGTATATGCTGCATTGCAGTTAATTACTCTGATAATTGTGTAGTGGAGAGAGTGGAATGAAATGCTTGTTGGAGATATGCAAGAAGGCATAGATGAGTGAAACTGTGCCAGCAGAATGGAAAAAGGCTGTGATTGTACCCCTGTACAAAATTAAGATGAGCAAAGTGAGTCAAGCTTTATCGTGGCATAAGTTTATTGAGTGTTGTCGTGAAGGTATATGAAAGAATTATTATAGAGATAGTAAGAGAGAGATCAGAAGTCCTAGTGAGTGATGAACAGGGTGGCTCTAGGAGTGGCAGAGGATGTGTGGATCAAATATCTGCAGTAAGACATAGTGGAGAAGGCTTGTAAGAAGGACCATAAGGTGTTTATGGCATTCGTGGATATGGAAAAAGCATATGACAAAGTAGACAGTAAAGGATTGTGGCAGGTTTTGTGCATGTACAGTGTAGATGGTAAGGTGCTAGGTGCCATCAAAAGTTTTTATGATGGTAGTGAGGCATGTGTAAGGGTAAATGGGCATTAAAGTGAATGGTTCATGATCATTGTGGGCATGCGACAAGGTTGTGTGATGTCCCCATGGTTGTTCATTATGTTTATGGATGGGGTGATAAGTTGAGGGAAGTAAAAGCACGAGTAATGGAGAGTGGGATGGCATTGGTAAAGAATGGTGATGGATGGAATATCCATCCATCCATCCATCATACAGTATCTCAAATTTGTTGTATGCTGATGATGCACTGCTGCTTGCAAATACTAGACTAAAGCTTGGTAGGGTAGTGCAGAGTTATGCTGATGTCTTTGAGCCTTGTACCTTGAGAGTAAATGTAGAAAAGAGTAATGTGATGTTAATCAAGAGAGAAGGTGACTCCCATTTTGATTTTACAGTGAATGGGGAGAGACAAATTTGTGAGAGTGTTCAGATACCTGGGTACAGTGATAGAAAAGAGAGGAAAACGTGCAGAAGAGTGGAAAGTAGGGTGACACAAGGAAGGAAAGTAGCTGGTGCTATGAAGGCCTTGATAAGAAACAGAGGCTTGAGTGTTGCAGCTGTGCAAGGCTTACATGAAGGAGTGTTAGTGCCAACTTTAATATATGGATGTGAGACTATGGTGTGGCATGAAAATGAAAAGTCAGGAGTAAGAGCAGTGGAGATGGGACTGCTGAGGAATATATGTGGAGTACAGAGAGTGGATAGGATACGAAACAATGTGATTTGTGAAAGATGTGGAGTGAGGAAGTCTGTGAACACTAGAATTGAAGAGAGTGTACTGAGATGGTATGGTTATGTGGAGAGATTGGATAACAATAGATTGGTGAAAAAGGTATATGTGAGTGAATTTGGAGGAGGAAGGAGGTGAAGTAGGCCAAGGAGAAGGTGGAGGGTATGGTGGATGAGTGTGTAAGAAAGAGAGCTATGGAAGTCGGTGAGACTAGGGGACAGACAGGAGATTGAGCTGGCTGGATGAATTTTGTGAGAAGAAGTGCATGATCAGGGATTTGGCATCCCTTTTTAATGTGACAGCGTTCGAATTTACTCTGTTGAATATGTTTAAGAGAAGCTACAGAATGTGGTGAAAGTTTTTGGCGTATCAGATACAGCCAGGATTCTGGGGGCTTGCATGATGAGTGAATGGAAAGGAAGCATGGCCCACTAGATTGGGGAAACTTGGGCTGTCTGGATGTTGCTACTCCTCACCTTGCCCTAGGGTGCGAAAGGAGGTCCAGATGATGGTGACAATGATTAACTGGTGATCTAAGTTGATGGGTAATAGACAACAAATATTATTTTATACCTGGAACTTGTAAGGCATAACTTTGCAACCAACCATTTCGTCCACAGCTTTGAGCTCGATTGGTTTGAAAATGTACAGATTGTGGCAAGCAACGACATCAATGAGGAAACCATCATCAGCCTTAACGAACAGGGCCACAAAATTGACTGCTTTGGCATCGGCACACACTTGGGTAGGGATTGTGGCAGGTTTTATACTGAGATATAAATGCAATTATATTGATCTACTTTTGCAGTTATTTATGGCTGATATTTCTATTATATTTCAGCAGTGTTGTCTCAGTAGAGTCATATTCTGAAAGTTAATTAAGTTATTGTTTTTTTTTCACACCAATTAGGTATTTTGGTATATGTTGTTCCATGTATTATAGAACTTTTTGCAGTTGTACAGTTGGCAGTGGTTTGGTGATGCTTTTTGATATTGAAGAACTGTTCTTATTCTTCTGTTTTGAACATAGATTGTACTGTAGCTACATTTACTTTTTTTTATAATTAGCATTTGCTGTTTTATTTACTTCAATATATTCTCTTATGCTAAAGGTGATGTGTATTGTCATCTAATTCTCTTTGTTATCCCACTTCTGTCATCTGTTTCTTTCCTCTCTTCATTTTCTGTATTAACCCCTGCAAGGCTGATTCTTTGTATGGTAGTTTACCTCCCTTGGATCATTGTTTTATAACCAGTGTAAATTTAACCTTATGTGAGGCTTCCAGCTTTGTACATACATACATTCATTGCATCTCATTTGAGGTCTGCAGCATGGCCAGAGTTAAGTCTATGCTAGTCACACTACATATGTGTGCTAATGTCTTAGAGTTGCGACTGAAATTATTTGTTGGAGCAATCCACCATGTATGCTGTGTGATGTATGTAGTGTAGTTTAATTTAAAAAATCTCAGCTGCACTTGTAAGACACTTACAGTAGCATACATACATAGCATGACTCACATATCTTTTATTGTGAAATGGCCTTTTGTGTCACTCTCTCTCTGCTTGCTGTCATTCTTCTAACAGTTTTCTACATTATTTTTACTGTCTTTCACTTGTATGTAAGATATCTAACCATTTTCTGCATTATTCTCACTTCTTATTGGTTTTCTTTGCATTTTCTATGCTGCCTTCCAGTGACTTATCTGTCCTTCATCCAATCTAGGATTGCTCCAACAGGAGCATAGGGGCCTTTGGCTAGGCCTTCTTCGTCCATTCCCTTTCCATACTGGCATTCTTACATAGTGTACCAGTCCTCAGCTTATTATTACCTAACACTTGCCTCTTTCTTCCTCGTCTTGTTACCTTACCATTCTCATTATATTTTCCTTTCTTTCCTCTGTTTTACATTATTTTTTCTTTCATGACATTTTCTTCCCCTTCCCTCTACTCTTTCCTTGTCTGCACACCCAACATGATATTCTCCCCTCAGTGACGTGTCAGAGACAACCAGCTTTGGGGTGTGTTTTCAAGCTGGTTGAGATCAACGGAGAGGCCAAGATCAAGCTCTCCCAGGATGTGGAGAAGGTCACATGTCCTGGCAAGAAGACCGTTTATCGGCTGTATGGAGAGGATGGTATGTTGTTTATTGACATTGTAGGAGTGGATTGTGGAAGGAGGGAGGTTTGGAGTTACAACTTTTATATTGATTTGTCCAGTGATTGTCAAAAGTTAATAGTGAGAGTGGGACTGTGGAGGAACATGTGTGGGTTATGCAAATACAACATGAGAGCATGAAGGATGTGAAAGTTTATTGATAAAAGAGCAGGAGAAAGTATGTTTAGATGGCATCATTTTCTAGAGAGACTGGAACTAGATGGGGTGGTAAAAAGGATGTATGTGAGTGAATTTGAAGGGTGAGGAGGCATTTCAGCCCAAGGTAAATATGAATGGATATGGTAAATGAATGTGTGATAAAATGAGATGTAGAAGTTGATGAAACTTTTGAACTGACAAATTTGAAATGGATGGATGAAATCTTCATAGAGATGCACAAGGCAAGGGCTGCTTTTTTTTTTTTTTTTTTTTTTTTTAAGTAGCTATTTGATGGAATAACTCACTTCCACATCTGTATTTGAAGCATATTAAAAAAAAAAAAAAGTGAGGTGTGTGATATGTAGGAGGACTACTGGGCTTTGGGAGCAGGCTGTGAAGCCTATGCCCAGAGTCAAGCATAAAAAAAAAAAAAAAAAAAAAAAAAAACTATGATGGAGCAAAGATGCAGCCTTGGCTTGTGTGAATGATTGTATGGCCCATTTCTTTGTTGTAAGTCTGTTGTTTAGTAATTTTCCTGTCTGTATATAGTTGATGGTGGTTGTAAACCACCTCTAAAAGGAAAAAAAAATACAAGTAGGCCTAGATAGGTGCAGATGGTTTAGCTTCTGAAGTAGAGTCATGATCTTGAGGGCTTGAGTGATGCGTGAATGAATATGTAGCCCATTAACTTTGTGTGCTCTTTGATAGTCATACTTCTGTGCACTTTCATTCACTCAAGGTACAGTACACCCTCGATATAAGGAACTAAT
Source organism: Coenobita brevimanus (assembly GCF_032717465.1). Lineage (NCBI taxonomy): Eukaryota > Metazoa > Arthropoda > Malacostraca > Decapoda > Coenobitidae > Coenobita > Coenobita brevimanus. The sequence goes on from NC_137056.1 coordinate 4,611,379, forward strand.
TGGTGCCAGACCCTTGATGTTAAAGCTGTACAACATGCTGTTTGGTGATTTCCCAGGCATTGTGGCTTTTACTGGACAAAGATTGTTAAATACAGAGCATCATTCAGCTGTACAGTCATACACAATAACACAGCTGCATCTAAGTGGCTTTATTTCTCAATAAATTCTCTGTTAATGGCTCTTCTCAAGATGCTGGTCACCCAGAGATTGATGCAGCATTCTGCAGGATGCAGAGGAGTGTGTGTTAGTGGGGGGAGGGGGATTCCACACTGGTTGGTGTTTCCCACACATCCATTCCTTTACCAAACAAAAACTCATTAAATGAACATAACATTCGGCCAGCTCAGGTGGTCGTTAAAACCGAAATTCGTTGAAAGAGGGTTCTGTATATCTAGGGTTTACTATATTGCTTTACCTCCTTTTGTAGGTGGAAGGCAGAGTCAGAATGATGTTGACAATAATACATTTCCTCTCCAGGTCATGCACTGATTGACCTGATGCACCGAACAAAGGAACCAGCACCCGTATGTGGCTCCCGTGTGTTGTGTCGGCACCCCTTCCAGGAGAGCAAGCGAGCATATGTCAGCCCAGCCAAAGTAGAGCCACTGCACAAGGTGAGGGATAGTCGATCTAGTTAGAGGATTTTGAAACCTGTTGCCATCTCATTCTTCAGCCTCTTTACAACATTACTTGTCTCTGATAAGGTCACATTTTCAGGCTCAACATTCCTCTGCACACCTCCAAAGCAGAATGAGTTCCAGTAGTTGTTCTCATCATTATCATTTATCAGGTTTTTAAAATATTCTTCCTATCAGCTCTTCATTTCACTTCCATTTTTTAGTTTTCTCACACTCTCGTCCCTCACATAGTAATTTTTTTCATACCCATTCCTTCATATGGGTACCTTTATTAAAATAATTTTCTGTATTCAGAGTACTGTAGTTCTCATTTGTTTCTTATTATATCATCATTTAACAGTGCCATTTTCTTAATTACTTTATACAGTACTGCTTGGGTTGCATTTTCTGCATCCAGATGCCATTTTTTTTTTTTTTTTTTTTTCCCCCCGACCACAAAGAAACATTGGTTCACTGCCCTGCAGGGGCAGTTACTTGTTAGCAGTTGGTGGATGTGCTCAGCCAGATAGACTGGAGATACTCAACAGCTGTATAGGAGACATGGCTTCTTTACTGGAAGTACAACTGATGATAATGAACTCACTGTGTGATTTTAATTAATTAATTTATTTATTTTTTATTTTATTATTTATCATCATGGTTGTAATTGATCATTGAGATGTTACAGTGGTTTAGTACAGAACTACCTGGTGACCACACAGTCATCATATCAGTCAAAATCGTACACATATATGTACCATGCTGGTTTAAAACGTGTTGGCTGAGGATGAGTGTAGCATTCAACACCCAGATGTGTGTCATGACACATGTTGGAACTGCATGTTTGAGTAGCAAATCAGACCTTACCAGTTGGTTGCACTTATTTCAAGAAATCTATCTTTTCAAAACTGTATTTTGCAAAAATGTAGTTTTACTGTGCTATATATTAGGTTGTAAGAGCAAGAATGTGTGAAGCAGTGTTAGAAACATTGAGTGCAAATATTCATTATGGAGATTTTTTTTTTTCACAGTGACTGCCTCCTAGCATGGCATCAGGTAGTCATAATATACCAATAATAATAATAATAATAAAATATATATATATATATGTTTTGGTAGGTGGGGGCACTCACCATCCACTCACTTGATGTAGTGCTGCTCTCAGGTGTCTGCCCTTTCCTCTCCTCCATCCTTCGTTCCATCCATCCTCTTCTGTCTTTCTTTCCTTCATTCTTTCCTCTTTCTTCTGCCTGCGGGTGACTTTACATTCCCTCTTGTGTCTTTCTTTCCTTCATTCTTTCCTCTTCCTTCTGCCTGTGGGTGACTTTACACTGAGCGACAAGCCAACTGGTTTCCTGTACATCAGGAAACCATTTACTATGCTGGATGGCAACCATATAACCAAATTATGGCACCCAGTGGTTTAGTGGGTGATTAAGGTGCTCCAATTGGAGGGAGCCTGTGTAGGCTTATATCCAAGAGGTGGTTGGGGTTTATTGCTCACATAATGCCACTCAGGGATGAGTAAGGCTGGTAACCCTCATCTTAAATGTCAGGACCAACTTGCTTAGCCCCGGGTTCCTACGCTCCATATGGGACGACATAGGATTGGATGATAGATATATATATATATATATATATATGGCCTAACTTGCCATCATCATCAGTCTGTTTAGCTCTTTTTGTGTAAGGTCAGAGCAGTGATATTGATTGCCGTTTTTATATAGCAGGTTCATTCATAGCATTATTTTCTGTATGAATATAATTTTATATTATACTGAGAATATATTCTTAATAATATTACTTATTTAGCCTTATAAAGTATAACATACATCATACATCATCTAATCCTGTATTGCCCCTTGAGAAGCATAGGAGTCCGAGGCTAGTCAAGTTCATCCTGACATTTAAGATGAGAGTGACCAGCCTCATATATCCCTGAGTGGCATTACATGAGCATTAAACCCCATCCACCCCTTCGATATAACCCTACACGGGCTCAATTCAGTTGGAACGCCTTAATTACCCACTAAACTACCAGGCGTCATAGTTTGGTTATATGGTTACCACCCAGGATAGTAAATGGTTTCCTGGTGTACAGGACACCATTTGGCTTGTTAGTGTAGAGTCACCCATAGACAGAAGGAAGAGGAAAGAAAGAAGGAAAGAAAGACAGAAGAAGAAGGAAGGAAAAGAGAAAAGGGCAGTCACCTAAAGAGCAGCACTGCATTGAGTGAATGGATGGTGAGTGCCCCCATCTATCACTATATAGTATTAAGTTTTATTAAAAAAAAGAAAGAAAAAAAAAAGGTAGGTGGGGAGGCTGAATGATCATGAGAAATTAAAGACAAGAGGTTGATGGAGAACTCTGGTGACAAACAGACAACTCTCCATAGCAATGAACAGTACAGTATTAACAGGGTGAGAGGTGTGGTACCACCCACATTTCCTAAGTGTGTCCAGTCACTGGATCATATAGAACATGTATGGTGTTCTTATACGGTAATGCCATGAAAACTAGTGAATTCCAGAATGTCACCATAGGCACTGCAGTAAAGCTGAAATGTCACATGGAATATAGGGGTTAACTAGAATGTCTCCATAGATCTTGAATCAGCAGTAACCATTACTCCGTCCTGTCAGTCCGAGTTGCACTTATGCTTTTGCTTCTTCACTGCGTCTTTTGATGCTCTCACCCCATAGGACATCTCATATCATTCTTACTACAGTATTGGTAAGTGATTGTATTCAACTTATGGAAGACTTTTCAAAGTGGAGGGGTTAGAAGTGGCGTCATTTATCTCCTCCTCTACAGAACATGACCCTTAAGTTGAATATAATAATCTTGTCATAGCAAGGATAAATTTTAAATGCTACTGTACTGAAGGAATTAATCTCAGAGTGCTTCCTTTGGATAACCACACACCCTCAGGTATATTGGCGGGATGGGCAGGTACAGCAGACACTCCCAGGATTGGACGAGATCCGTGAACGTGTGTCAGAATCTCTGCAAACACTACGACAAGACCACAAGCGCAATCTCAACCCAACCCCATACAAGGTGAGCAGAGAAAGAAAGTCAAGAGAGGGTAGGTGTCAAAATATTTACAATCCTTCATGTATTCATACCATATATCTTTGCACCCCTCCTGTTGTCAGATAATTCATTCATCTTTTTTTAAGCTTTATTCTGCATCTCATCTCCCTGTCTTTGCTAATCGTTTCGTAATCCATTCTTGCTACCAATAGGTGATTTTATTCAACTTAGAAAAACTCTCCCAATAAACGGGTTACTGCAGTATAGTTCATCAGCAGTCATTTTTAGTGTTTTTCTAAGCAAAATAAAGTACAGTAGTCTGGTGGTAAGATGATAGCAAGAATCAAATGCATATGTTGTCCTTGTAGGAAAGGGATCAGAAGCTTCATTCAGCATTCCATCTAGCTGCATTAATTGATAAGTACAGTATGTAAAACAAGAGAGTAGAGTGGCCAGTGGCTGGTGATGTGAAGGCCTTGCTACAAATGTGATCTTGAATACATTGACTGCAAGAGGTTTACTGTACTATCACGATCCAAAGTTTCTTTACCCGCCTGAGTGGATGAAGGTCGAAGCCAAGGTTAAAGAAATGACGGGCCACCGAACACAGGCCAGTTCATGATGGAGGGGTTCACTAACCTGAAGCTTAGGATAATAAGAATCACCCGGATGAAACACACGAGCCTATTTATGAATCACGGTATCATGAACCATTATTAGTCTTGTATACTGGCAGTGTCCGATCATCTGGTCTTGCTACAACCTTGGCTTCGACCTTCTTCCACTCAGGGGGGTAAAGAAACTTTGGATCGTGATAGTACATAAAAGTGTGTTAGTTCCTGTATTAACTCACAGATGACTTTAAAATGGCACAGTCACTGAATAATCAAGAATGAGAGCAATAAAACTGGGACTGTTAAAGAACACATATGCAGTGCATATGTTAAGAATTGTAAGAATACATGACAGACATGGCAAAAGGAAGGCTATTGATCATGTGGTAGAAGAGTGTATGTAGATGGTATAATCACACTGATAGAATGGATATAAACAGGATGGAATGAGTTTGAAGGTGGGAGGAGGTGTGATTAACCAAGAAGAGGATTGTAATTGAGTTTGAGAGTTAGACTGAGTATGGAAGATGAGGAAACAAGGACTTGACGAGGAATTGAAGTATGTTCAGAGATCAACAAAACGAGAGTTGGCACCCCTTTTTTAATGTGGTAGTCTGTTGCGTGACTGTCCCACAGTTGTATGTGAAGTGCATCTGTAAAGAAGGAAATTTTTGATTTGAGGTGGAACCAGGATTTTGGAGGCTCTGAATGTTTGTGTGCCCATTCACTGGGTGAGCTGTTTGAAGCGCCTGCTGTTCTTTCTCTTTCATTGTGTCAGCATCATACCTCAGTTCATCTCTTAAGTGGGAAATACGGTTGGGATTGTAATGTGAATTCTTTTTTTTGTTTGTTCTGTTTACAGAAATGAGGTTGGGATCATATTCAGAATTTTTTTGTTCCTTCCATTTACACAGAAAATTTAAGAATTCAGAGCAGTCTCATTTATGAATGTAATATTACACATACTTAAAGCATTAATTGTAATTCTTTAGCTACCAAAATGTACACAGTTTAGGTAGACTTGGTGGGTTGGTATGAGTATGTCGTATACCAAAATGTACACGGTTTAGGTAGACTTGGTTGGTTGGTATGAGTATGTCGTATTAAATTTTATGTTGATAAATCGTAAAGCAGTATTGAATGTTTGGCTTTTACTTTTTTTTTTATATGCATATAACTTGTTGCATTGTGTGCATTATCAGTTTTCCCAATGCCTAGAATTTCATATAATCTCTAACTGATGTGCTTCACCCTACTTCTCTTTATGAACTCTAAAAATTTTATTCACTGTCTGAGTCCCATGTTTATTCACTGTCTGAGTCCCTTGTACATGTTGCTCATGACTCATTTGCATCATCCTGGTGTGTGTTGTGCATTTGTTTACTATTTTTGCTCTCCCATATTTAACCTTTTGACTAGTATTTTAGGAATTCTAAAATTTGGTGGGCTAAGAAGTCATTCTGCAGTAGCTTATGCAGGATGTAGAATATCCTTGTACTTTCAAAGAAACAGTCTTCCCAGTTCTGTCTGAAGAAAATTTATAAGTGGTGAAGTACAGTACAGTGAAAATCCTATCTGTACAGGTGTGTGTTTCAGATGGTTAACTTTTTCATTTATGTACATTATCAAAGTTTGGGAAGATACTTGTGTGTCTGTCTTTATAGGTTCATTTTCCTTGAGGCAAAACCAGTCCATGTATATTGAAACTGAATATGCTATGATATACTCAGTACATTTTCTACAGTCAGGTAACTTCATTGAGTCCTAGTGGTCTTAATTAAGGAATCTTACTAGTCAAAGGACTCAAGCATGTTAATCAGTTTTCACCATTTCTATTGATTCGTCCTCTTTACTCACTGGTATATGTGTTTTGTTATCTTCACTTTAATATGTCATGTTAATGCTTCCCTTTACAATACTGTGAAATAATTCTGCATTTTGAGAGAGACTACCATATGCATGCATGGTATGATGAAGTACTTGAGGGTTGATGTTTTTGTTTTACAGAGAGTTGTTTTAATGAAACAGACAAAATATTATGTAAGTATCCTCTATGACTGGTTCTGTATGGATCCCTGCAGATAATGTTGGAAGTTGGGGCTACTGATTTTTTAGGGCATACAGCAAGCTTGCCCCAAATGTGGTCCATCATATTGTCATTAACCTGCAGTGCACACAACTGTTGAGTCAGCCAGAGTGTTTTCATAACGTGTAGAATGTGCATAGCACCCAATGGAAGCCCCCCAAATGGCCAGATTTATCATTTCTGGCCATTGCATGGGCCACTTCTACCCATAGTGCAATTGTGACTGTGCAGCACCTCTTCACTCTTCCATTACTTCTCCCTCCGCCATCACATGAACTGTGTCCACCACCACAGTTCATTTTAAGTACAATAAGTGTGTTTATACATGTGTTTATCAGTGTGTTGTTAGGCTTCATTATGAGTGTTTGGTACTTTTAATATGACTTTAGGGAAGGTTAAGGCAGACTAAAGGGATAGTATCGGCAATATTGAGGAAGGTGGCAACCAGTATTTTTTTTTTTTTTTGATACATTCTGTCTTCTATAGTCCCATTTTCCATAACACTAAGCCTGGTGTCAACAAAAATTGCTGCATTTCAGGCAAGCTTACTTTATAAGCTTAACTCTCAGTCAGCTGACATATTTCTTGGTGTACCTGCTAATGAGAAATTTTTAGAACTGAGGGGCTTATTTATAGTCATGTCAGTTCCTTCTTTTCTTGGTGGTTCCCCTAGTTTGAATAAGATTGACTGGTAGCAGCAAGAATAAACTATAAGAATGTCGCTAGACTGAAGAGGTTAAACACAGATGCAAAAGGTGACAGAAGGTTAAGGCAAATAATGCATTATTATTATTATTATTATTATTATTTTTACTTTTATTATTATTATTATTATTATTGGTGGAGACACTCACTATCCACTCACTCGATGTAATGCTGCTCTCGGGCGCCTGCCCTTTCATCTCTTCCTTCTTTCTACTCTTCCTCATCTGTCTCTCTCTCCTTCATTCGTTCCTCTTCCTTCTGTCCATGGGTGACTCTACACTGAGTGACAAGCCAAATGGTTCCCTGTACACCAGGAAACCATTTACTACACTGGGTGGTAGCCATATAACCAAATTATGGTGCTTGATGGGGGTGCTCACCATCCATTCACTCGATGTAATGCTGCTTTGGGTGTCTGCCCTTTCCTCTTTTCCTTCTTTCTTCTTGTCTTTCTTACCTTCATTCTTTCCTCTTCCTTTTGCCTACAGGTGACTTTACTATCCCTCTTCTGTCTTTCTTTTGTTTGCTCTTTCCTGTTCTTCTGCCAATGAGTGACTCTACTGTACACTGAGTGACAAGCCAAATGGTTTCCTGTACACCATGAAACCATTTACTACTCTGGGTGGTAACCATATAACCAAATTATGGCACCTTTTGGTTTAGTGGATAATTATTTTAGTGGTAGGTGGGGGCTCTCACCATCCATTCACTCAATGCAGTGCTGCTTTCAAATGACTGCCATTTTCTCTCTTTCTTTCCTTCTTTTCTTCCTTCTTCTGTCTTTCTCTCCTTCTTTCCTTCCATCTGTCTATGTGTGACTCTACATTCAGTGACAAGCCGAATGGTTTCCTGTACACCAGGAAACCATATACTGTACTACATTGGGTGGTGACCATATAACCAAATTAAGGCGCCTGGTGGTTTGGTGGGTAATTAAGGTGCTCCAATCGGATTGAGCCTTGTAGGTTTATATCCAAGGGATGGTTAAGGTTTATTACTCATGTAATGCCACTCAGGGATGAGTGAGGCTGGTCACTTTCATCTTAAATGTCAAGATCAACTCGCCCAGCCCCGGGCTCCTACACTCCTCATGGGGCAACACAGGATTAGATGATGAAGATGATGATGATGATGATCATGATCATGATCTTGATGATTATGATTATTATTATTATTATTTTTTTTTTTTAATGAAGTACACTAGTAATGTTAGTGTTCAGTATGTATAGAAAAATGCCAGATAATGTATAGTACTGAACTATAATAACTTAAACGTGATATGAATGTCGAGTGTATCAAACTTTGCTACTTGAGTGATAGAATTAGCACAAGGGATGGTGCAGAAACAAGCTTAGTTGCAAGGTTTAGAATTTAGAGCTGTTTGCCAAATTGACAATACTGTGTAGGGACTATATGAATGAGAAATTATTTGCTTTGTGTGTAATGATTGTAGTGCTTTATAGTACTGAAACTTTGGTTTTTAAGGCTGAGAATGTTTAGAGATTTTAAAGTACTGAAATTGGAATGGGAGAGATGGATATGTGGTGCCACACTGAGGGACAGAGTAACTTATATAGAATTAAGAAGACATGTGAGTAATTTAATAAGGTGTAATATGTATGGACAGGCTTAGGTGGTTTGGACTTGAGGAGAGAATATGTGAGAATGATTGAGTGAAGTGCTGTACAAACTGGCATATTGAAGGAAGATCCCTCGCCAGCAGTCGAAGGAAGATGTGGAACGAGGATTTGAGAAGGGACCTTGTTGTTTGGCAGTTTCATTGCAATGCTCCTGGAAACTGTGTCCTTTGGAAAGCAGTCATCAGGTGATCAAGGCTTATCCATATAGACATGAAACACTGCCGTTCAAATTTATATTATATAAGCATCATTCAAACTGAAAGTAAATTGTCTAACTTTATAAATTATTCTTTCTGATCATATTTCTTATCTGTGGAAGGGCTCCCACAGGATACCAGACCTAATGATTAAGTTTATAATTTGTTTTGTTGAGAGTACACTGCAGCTTTGTGTTTAACCAACTACCTAAATCATTACTGTCATCCCGCTCCGCCCTACTTTTTCGAGTGCTTCATCTAGCTCAGTATTAGTATATTATTGTACCTTTGTGAAAAGTATTTTTAGATTCTTCAGGCAGCACCCACAGTTCAAGTTGCTTTACAAGTAATTTGTAGGGTTATAGTTGCCTGAACGGTATAAAGTAATTGATATTTGCTTTGTGTAAAATCTAGCAGTTGCATTAGTTGGGGTGTTGTTGCCAAAATTCTGTGTGTTGAAATATTGAGTGTGGGTACAGTACACTGTAGTGCCATCTGGTACCCTTGTCTAACTGCCACGCTGACTGTTCTCGATGCCATTTACAAACACTAACTTTCCCACTCACAGAACGGAGTACTGTATAAGTCGTCGCACAAAAAAATAAAGAAAGTGTTGGTAAGGGAATCCTGCGCCCTCTTGCTTACAAGATCCAAGCATGTGCTTCCCATGTACCTCACAGCTCTTCCCACCTAGCTTGGCTTCTCCAGTTTTCGCTGCCACATTAGAACCCTTTGACCAGTGCTATCAGCATTAACAGTCAGTATTACAGTATTTCCTTGAACTTTATTAATCCCCATGCCTGAGGACATCTTTTCTATTTTATTGTAATTGCCACTGAGCAATTCATTCACCTTAAGAGAGATTTTTCAAACTGAAGAGGTTAGATATAATGCTTTCATTTACTCCTGCACCACAAAAGATCCCCCCCACACGTTGAAGAGTGTCATCTTGTGATAGCAAGAATTAATCATTGATAGATATCACCAGATTCAAGGGGATGAACAGCTAGAAACTACTGGAAACTCTTGTTATTGTGTAAAAGTGGAATGCAGTAATTATATAATATAGCTGAGTGTGAATAACAAAGAGGAATGTAACTTAAAAATCATACCTAAGCTCTCTTGGTCAAAGGGTTGATCACAGTTGTGCATTAAGGCTTATTTGTAACCCAACTGGGTCCTCTAAAGTGGCTGTGTATTATGTTGCAGGATATTGAGATGGCACCATGCATAACTCCGCTTAACTTCGGAAGTGCATGTTGTTTGTTATGTTGTGTGGATGGGACGGAACTCGTGACTTGCATAGTATCTCACCTAAGATAACCAGCACTGATTTACTTGATCATGTATTGATCAATTAAATTTTTTCTTTTATTGTACCATGGGCTTTGTTTTTTCAGAGACACTCAGTAGTGTACATTAAACCTTTTACTTTTTTTCTTTTTTATTTATTTGTATTCCAGTATAATACATTGGGTAAAAAGTACTGAGATAAAACTTGGATATTATTAAAATTATTTAGTATTGTCTCCCATTTACATCTTGGATTGTAAAGTAGCTTGACTTTATTGCAAAGATTCTGTTTAGAAATAAATCACAGTTTAACCTTCTCAAATCCAGCAGTTACACTTGATTAGGTTATAGACTGATTAGTTATTGTATTGCCATTGGGCAGTGTTGTGATTGCTCACAGATTTGTCTTGTCAAAATATAATACAGTACTTTTATAATGATAAAATTTTCTAGACTTGGATTTTGTTTGTCTTTTTTATGACGAAAGTTCATTATGACCAGATTTGGATTTTGTTTGTCTTTTTTATGATGAAAGTTCATTATGACCAGTTCATTATTGCATTTTGGTATTTGATGTTACTAGTGTAGTTGTCAAGGATGGAGATGCACACAGACACCAAGTGTTCTGCAGCCATGAATGTTACACAGATACATAACATATATTGTTTAAATACAATTTTGAGTGAAGACATAGACACATAAATAAGCTTGCTCACAGTGTTGACAGTAGAAGAAGCATAAGCACTGTAATACATATCCTTAGTCAGAGTTTGGAAGACCTAATTGTACCTGCACAGTGAGAGACCTCTCACTAGCAGAAGAAGGTTATCTGGTGGTCAGTTACAGTTAAAAGTTTTGGCTTGGAAATTCTGAACCTTGTACCACAGTACTGTAGGTAGCCACAGGAATATGTTGGGTTATTGTTTAATTTGTACTACTATTAGAGAATATAAAAGTACCAGTAAGTTGCAGCTGACATTTTTGTTTTGTTCTTATGCTCCTTCCACACAGAGAAAATAAACTCTGTGTTGCATTAACAAATGTGAAGTTTAGGAGGCATTACGGAAGTTTCTGAGCATCTCTGATGGGAAAACTTGGTTTAGTAGTACATTTCTGTGGCAGTAGTAATGCAGAGGTGAAGGAGAGCAAATTTATATGACAGTATGACAGTGTACAGCAGGGAAGAAAGGTTGCTGGTTCTTTGAAAGCAGTGATAAGAAACAGGGAAGTGAGCATGGAAGTGAAAAAGTTACTACATGACAGTATTGTGATACCAACTCTAACGTATGGAAGTGAAGCTTGGATGTTGTTGGAAGGACACAAGTCAAGAGTGAGAGAAGTGGAAATGAGTTATTTAAGAGGAGCCTGTGGAGTCACATGGAGAGACAGGCTGACGAATGAGGATATAAAGGAGCGTTGTGGTGTTGATGTGGATGTGATAGGAAGCGTTATGAGGAACACGCTGAGGTGGTTTGGCCATGTGGAGAGGATGGAGGGTGAAAGACTGACAAAGAGAGTGTATGTGAGTGAGGTGGAGGGGGGAAGAGGGAGGGGGAGGCCGAGGATGAGATGGAGGGATGGGGTGGAGAGGTATATGAGAGAGGGGGGTGTGAGTTGGGAGCAGGGCAGTGAAATGGCGGGGGACAGGGCGACTTGGAGGCGATTTGTTTGTGGCCACCCCAAACGGGATTGAGGTGTCTGGCAATAGATAGATAGATAGACAGGGATGTGTTATATCATTTTTGTTGTTTAATGGATGGAGTAGAGAGTTTTAAGAGAAGTTGGCATCATATCACCTAACTAAAATCAGTCATGATGCATTGTTGATGGAAATGGTAGAAAAGTGGAGTAGAGTAGAGGAAAGAAAAGTGGAAGAGGTGTAGGGGTGACAGAGAATCAGAGAAGCATGTAATGACAAAGAAACCTGGAGGCTATTTTGTTGCAGCCGTTCTGTTGTGTTTCTCAGAAGGGAAGAAGATTTTGAAGATGATAACAGTGAAAATGTGATAAGCATTTTATGGAGAATGTTTTTATCCTCAGTCTTTCAAAGCTTTCCTGTTAGCAAGTAATACTGTTTGACATTAGCCAGAGTAAAATAAGTAAGTTGTCCCATGAGGTATCAAGTGTAATCTGTTGGCATCATCATCATCGTCATCGTCATCCGGACCTCCTTTCCCACCCTAGGGCAGGGTGAGGAGTAGCAATGTCCAGACAGCCCAAGTATCCCCAATTCAGTGGGCCGTGCTTCCATTCCATTCATTTATCATTCAAGCCCCCGGAATCCTGGCTGTATCTTATAAGCCAAAAACTCTTACCACATTCTGCAGCTTCACGTAATCTTATCCGATAGAGTTAGTCCGAACGCCGTCACATTGAAAAGGGGTGCCAAATCTCTGATCATGCACCCCTTCTCACAACATTCATCCAGCCAGCTTGATCTCTTATCAGTCCCCTAGCCTTACTGACATCCATACCTCTCTTCTTCACACACTCATCCACCATATCCCTCCACCTTCTCCTTGGCCTACCTCCCATCCTCCCTCCATCAGATTCACTCAGGTATACCTTTTTCACCACTCTATTGTTATCCATCCCTTCCAGATGACCATACCGTCTCAGTACATTCTCTTTGATTCTGGTGTCCACAGACTTCCTCACTCCGCATCTTTCACGAATCACATTATTTCGTATCCTATCCACTCTCTGTGGACCACATAAATTCCTCAGCAGTACCATCTTCACTGCTCTCACTCTTGACTTTTCATTTTCATGCCATACCATAGTCTCACATCCAGATGTTAAAGTTGGCATTAACACTCCATGTAAGCTTCGCGCAGCTGCTACACTCAAGCCACTGTTTCTTATCAAGGGCTTCATAGCACCATCTACTTTCCTTCCTTGTGTCACTCTACTTTCCACTTCTTTTACACATTTTACTTTCTTCTGTCACCGTAACTGGGTATTTGAACTCTCTCATCAATTCCAGTCTCTCTCGATTCACTGTAACATCACACTAGGAGTCACCTTCTCTCCCGATTACCATCATTTACTCTTTTCTACATTTACTCTCAAGGCACGACACTCACAGACATCAGAAAAACTCTGCACTAGTCTACCAAGTTCTAGTCTGCTATTTGCAAGTAGCACTGCATCGTCAGCATACAGCAAATTTGAGATATTCCATCCATCACCAGTCATTACCATCGCCATCCATTACTCATGTTTTTACTTCTCTCATCACCCCATCTGTATATATATTGAACAACCGTGGAGACACCACACAACCTTGTTGCATGCCCACATTGATCGTGAGCCATTCACTTAGATGCCCATTTACCCTTACACATGCCTCACTACCATAATAAAAACTCTTGACAGCACCTAGCAGCTTACCATCTACACTGTACATGTGCAAAGCCTTCCACAATCCATCTCTGTCTGCTATGTCATATGCTTTTTCCAGGTCCATAAATGCCATGAACACCCTACAATCCTTCTCACAAGCTTTTGCCACAATCTGTCTCATTGCAAATATTTGATCCACACATCCTCTGCCACTCCTAAAGCCACCCTGTTCATCACTCATTAGGACTTCTGATAAATCTTACTTTCTCCATAATAAGTCTTCCATATGCCATCCGGACAACACTTAGTAAACTTATGTCACGATAATTCTTGCAGTCACTTCGCTTACCTTTATTTTTTGTACAGGGGTACAATCACAGCCTTTTTCCACTCTGCTGGCACAGTATCACTCATCCATGCCTTCATACATATCTCCATCAAGCATTTCATTCTGCTCTCTTCACTACACTTAATCATCTCTTCATACACCTCATCGACCCCAGCTGCTTTCCCATTTTTCAGCGGCTTCACAGTGTTCTTCACCTGTACAAGATTCACGTCTCCTGGCACTGCATTCCTTCTGTTAACACCCCCAGAACCAATCATGTTTGCCGCAGCTCAGACTTTCAAAATATTCTTTCTGTCTGGTCCTTACTTCATCCCCTTGGGTTAATAATCTACCACTTACATCCCTCATGCTTTCACATTTCTTTCTGCATTAACCAGAATAAAATAGACAACTTTACTGTTGAGGTTTGATAACACAGTTTATGAATGGGCATGAGAAATAGGATAAATCTTTAAGGGTAAATGAGAGATGAATCATTTGAAGAGTTACTGTAGGTAAGTAGCATTATTGTGGGAACTCTCTAGTGTAATATGGAGTGTAGAATATGATAACTTTGTGGGAAACAGTACTTGGAAAACTTGTCAGTAATCTTTTGATTATTGGATGGGTAGCTTGGAGGTGAAGAACCTGTGATTGTGTAATTCTTTCTTCTCACTTACTGTATTTGGAAGTGAAACTCAGGCAGTGAATAACAGAACTGTAATGCTGAAAGACTGAGAATTAATTTTAGCATGTATGAGAACTCAAGAAGAAAGAGCTTTGGGAGTGAGGCATGGTGTTGTGAAATAAGCAAAATGAATTACATGGTGATAACACTTTCAAAGAATACACATAGGTGAAGCACCAAAGACAGATCAAGAGTACGTTTGGTCAAGGAAGGCCATATGTATTGTATCGTTTATAAAGGCTCCAACATGCATGCATAACTCCATCCCTGGTCTTTTCTGGTTTGCCTCTCGCAACCTGACCCTCGATGTACACACCTCTCACCTTCCGCACCCAGTGGCCGTTCTCCGTGCTTTCAACATGCCCAAACCATCTCAAGCTACCCCTTTTCATCACAACACCAATAAATTCAAGTCCCATCCTTCCCATCAACTCTTCAGTCACAGTCCAAACCCCCACAGGCCCTGCATTCAAGGATACACTACACATTCATCTAATCATTGTCATTTCTGTATGTTTGAGCTTACGAATATCAACTTCCTTTACTGTCCACGTCTCACACCCGTACAGGATTACACTCCTAACACATGCCACACACAAGGAAGGATCCTTTAACATGGATAGGGAGCCCTCAAAGTTTGGAGAAGCAAGAACTATCTGACCTTTCTCCAACCACTCCTTGCCCGCCTTCAGCACATAACATCCCCTAAATAGCAAAACTCCTCCACACACTCAAGAGACTCCAGTAAGATCAGTCGTTTCACACCTTTCAGTCACAACATGCTCTCACTTACACACTGCACTTGCAAAATCAACATGATTTCATAGCCTGCCATTAATACCATTGCATCGCTTATGGACCACCTAGCACCATTAAAGTGTTCCCTGTGTGCCCATAAAGAACAAGTGAGCGCCATGTTATCACAGTTTCCCTCTGATACAGAATTATAGGCGGAATCTCCATTATTTAATTGCAAGAATTGATGCCAAAAAACACAATGTTACAACGGAAGATTAGAACCAAACACTCAATGGAAAACTTGAGATCCAAGGGGTTCCTACGCCTTTATGGGACAGCTTTTCGTTGAAAACAAAATTTATTGAATGAATGTACCGGTACCACATGCAGAAAGAATTTCAACTGTACTTCACATAGGATTAAAGTTCTGCTTTTCAACTGTACTTCACGTAGGATTAAAGTTCTTCTGCTTAACGTGACAGTTGGAGTGGGCCAAGCTGCTCTTTTCCAAACTTAACTGAGAGTAAGCATCGTTTGCTTGCTTCGCTCACTCCCTCATAACAAACAGTGCACAAGATGGAGTCACTTCCCTCACCCTTGTGCCAAACCTCACATAGCCACTTCCCCTCGCCTTTGACATTATTGCAACCAGCCGTTGATATTGTCACTTTTCTATGCAGTTGGTTTGAAACCCTTGTGCATTATTCCATCTCTACACTAACTAAATTTTTCTCCACCTCCCTTTCATTTTCTGCAATCAGTACCAAGTTATCAGCATACATCTTCCATAGGAGTTCATTTCTGAAGTCTTGTGAGAGCTTCAGGCTCCAGGACAAACAAGGGACTCTAGACTGATCTTAGATGCATGCCAACATTCGCTGGAAACTCATCACTCAAATCTCTGTTCACTCTTACCTGGGTGCAAGCACCCACATATATAGCCATAACCACTCTAACCAGCCACTCCTCAGTCCCAAGCTCTCTCATTGCCCACTACATCACTTCCCTAGGGACTCTGTCAGAGACCTTCTCCAAATTAACAAACACAAGTTAAGCTCACTTTTCTTTCCTGTATATTTCTCCTGAAGCTGTCAGACAGTGCATATGGCTTCAGTGGCCCCTTTACCTGGTATTAACACAAACTACATCTCATCAGCATTCACTTTTTTCTTTATCATACCTTCTAGGACTCTGTTACCTTCAATGTCTGGCCTACAAAAGTTTTATGCCTCAATAATTTCCTCTAGCCAGGGCATCAGCTTTCCCCTTGTACACATTTACAGTCACACTTTAGCCAGTCGTCTGGGATGACACCCATATATATTTTAATTTTTCAAATCATTAGCAAAACTCCACTCTCATATTTCCTAAGGCCTCCAACATCTCATGCAGTCAACCCAGACACATCCACTGCCTTCCCCAGTTGCATCCTGCCTATTGCCCTGTTCACAGAAGCAGCATCAATGAAAGGCCAAGTGTCAGACACTGGATGCACGGACTCCAAACATTCCCTGTTCATCAAATTCCTCATTCAGCAACTGATTATAATGCTTTCTCTGTGCATCTTTAATATCCCCACCTTCCACCACAACCTTTCCTTCGCCATTCTTCACACACTGCTCACCCATGATATCCTTGTTTTCCTTCTTCATCTGATTTGCCACCTTGAATACCACATTCTTTGTTTCTTTACAATTTAGGTTATCTGGTAAAAGCCTTTGAGTCTCAGGTTTTGCCCTGTATAGTGTACATCCTTTCTGGCCCTACTCTTGGCATTCAAGTATACCTCTCTTACCACCCCTTTTCCATTCCTGGAAAAGTTTTCTTTTCTCAGTTGCAGCTTCTGCACAATCATCCCACCGCCATGTTACTGTATGTCTTGGAGGTTCCCTTGTCCATCCACACAATGAATCGGTAACTCTCAAAAGATTGTTCTTGTGAGTTCTATATTGCTCATTAACACTTCTGTTTACAGCATCCTGTTCAGCCACCACTCATCTCATCTCACTGTAGAAGCTATTGCTTATTGTCTGGTTTTTCGTCTTCCATATTTGCCTCACTGGTGCATTGGTCCCCATTGTCACCACCTGGTCCTTCAGCACCATGTCACATGTCAGTAATTTGTGTTGCTGCACACACTCTTTGCTTCCTATAGCTTAAACATTCTTCGCCATCCTTCTGCATGCCCTTGTGTTGAGGAAATAGTCAGTCTGGCTGCTATTACCCCCAGACTCATATGTAATCAGTGTACTCCCTCTTTTCTGAAAATGTATGATTTAGACTGTCATGTTCATTTCCTCCCCAAATTCAAGTATCCTCTCCCTTTCCGCATTCGTCATACCACATGCACATCGCCCATGCACCCCTTCATATGCTTGGGCTGCTTTACCCACATGACCATTTAAGTCCTCACCCAAAACTACAGCCTCATCATCTCCCATACCAGCACCCACAAGTATCAAGTCATCCCACAATCTTTTCATCATCCAAACCAATATATATATATATATATATATAAAATCATCTATCTATCTATCTATCTATCTATCTATATATATATATATATATATATATATATATATATAAAATCATCTATCTATCTATCTATCTATCTATCTATATATATATATATAAAATCATCTATCTATCTATCTATCTATCTATATATATATATATATATATATATATATATATATATATATATATATATAAGCAAGAAAGAAGGAACCAAAGGCCAGGAGCCCACAAACCATTCCTTTCAAGAAAAAACAAAAACAATACAAAAGAGAGCCAAATTCAAGATCTGTTCATTTTGAGATGCCACTGTGGAGCATATGCTGATGTAATTGAAATCATGAGTTCAAACAGTATTTTCACTGCTATAATCCATTCATTAACTTTACATTCATGATACTCACACCACCCACTACTTAACCAGCACACCCACACCACCATATCTGTCTACACATCCCTGCCTAAATAATTGATATCTGCAGTCTTTCCCAACAACATCGTAGCTGACCCTCCCCTGAACCCGACTTCCTTTAGGCAGCAGACATTTACCTGCCTCCTGCTCAAGTCTCCACCACTCCCCTCCCCATTCTTCAAACTATGTGCATTCCATGATGCCACTTTAAACCTCTTGGGTGATTTGGTTTCCATTGGCTTGTATTTGCTTTTGTTTTTTGTTTTTGTTATGTTGGGTAAATAAAGGAGGAGACAGACCACAGGCCTTGCTGCGTGCACACCCCCAAGTCCTGGCAGGGGGTCAGGGGCCCATAGCCCACCAGCTGTGGTCAGTGGCTGTGGCAGTGGCATCGAGGCACCCTGCCATGACAGCTACAGGGACACCCTCCAAACACACTTTGGCACTGTAATTGGCTCACCATTATACACCCATTGATAGGGTGCCTCATGGGGCACTACTTTGAGGTTTGGGCCCCTCTCTATTGGGAGGAAGTGGCAGCCAGGGAACCACAATGTCCTGTACCCTCTGGCACTGAGGGTGGAAGAGTGTTTAAGAGAGGAGGTAGAGGTAATGTAGTGAGAGAAGCCATTGTTGAGAAAGTAACCATGGGGCAGTTTTGTCACTATTCCCAGGTGGGATTTTGTCAGGCAAGATTATGATGATACAAAGGTTACATGTGTGCATTGATTGTCATTAATTGCTTGATTCTTGTACTGTGTTTTACCCAGGGCATGAGAAGGATTGTTGGAGTGTTCTCTTCGTACATATTGATTTACTGGAGTCAGACTCAACTCATTTCGGTATTTTTTTTTTTTTTTTTTTTTTTTTTTTTTTCATAACCAGTTTTCTTGTCTGAATCCATATAGCTCTGAGCCTACAGACTAATGCTTACTTAGATCATGTTCACAGTGCACTGTAGGTATACTGACAAATTAAATGTTGTCAG
The DNA here is from genome assembly GCF_032717465.1 of Coenobita brevimanus. NCBI lineage: Eukaryota > Metazoa > Arthropoda > Malacostraca > Decapoda > Coenobitidae > Coenobita > Coenobita brevimanus. Next base: position 4,630,581 of record NC_137056.1, read on the forward strand.
CACAAGAGAGAAGATTGCACAGTTTTCATCATGTAACATTGTTTAGTTGCACTTTTCACATAGTTGTAGCTAATGCGTTAATCGGATAAGCTGCTGTGCATTTTTTTCGAACTAATAAGTCAGTGAAGTTTTTAGAATTAATAGTTTCTACTTCACCACAAGTACATTCGTATGATATTGACAGCATTCTTTTTTTTTTTTTAAGCAGTTATTAATTTTTTAAAAGTATTTATTGAACTTGTGAAGTTGAAGCTTTTATACACTTGTAAAGTTCTGTAAAACCTTGGGATCCAGCCACCTAATGTCTGCATCATCACAAGGTACATTCAGCTTAGTGCAGCTGACATGGTTTTAATTATCATCCATCTTGCATGTAATTAATGTTGAAGTATATGTGTGTGTATTTTCTTATGTTTTCATTTGTTATTGCAGGTTGGTGTGACGGATGACTTGTACAACTTCCTACATGATCTGTGGCTTCAGAATGCACCCATTGGGGAGCTCTTCTAGGAGAAATGGGGGGCTGGCTTTCCTCCGCCCCAGCATCAGAGTTTCTAGCATTGCTCTGACCTGTATGACTTGGCACTGATGATGGAAGCTGAGAATGAGTCAGGTGTGAGGCACAGCTGGATGTGATAGGAGCTTACTGTTGTTGAATTCTAAGGTAATTATTGAGGTAAGAATGTAGTGAGTACTGGATGTATCTGATCTCAAAGTGAGCTTTGCACTGTGCAGGTATGATTAGTATGTTTTTTTTTTTTTTTTTTTTTTTTTTTTTTTTTAAAGGAAGTAGGAACCAAAGGCCAGGGGCCTGCAAATTGCTCTGTCCAAGAAAAAAAAAAAACAAGATAACAGAGAGCCAGATTCAAGATCCATTCATTTCGGTATGCCCTGACACACTGCGTTTGAAAGACTGGAGATCACAGGCAGTAAGAAAAACAGACAGAGGGAGACATTTCCAGAGTTGACCTGCCACATATGAAAGAGTGGGAGTACCGGTTAACTCTTGTGTTAGAGAGTTGGACAGAAAAGGAGTAAGAGTTTGGTGCTAGACCAATGCTACATGCCTGTCGTAGTGGTGGAGGGATGCAAGCAGACAGTCCAGAGGAGCAGTGACCATTGAAGTAGCAACTGAAAAGAGATAAAGATGCAACAGTGTGGTGAAGAGACAGAGGTTGAAGGGAGCCAGTAAGAGGATGAGAGTTAACGAGACAAAAAGCCTTTGACTCCACCCTACTGAGAAGCTGTGTGGGGGGAGCCTCCCCACACAGGAGAGTTGTACTCTACACGGGCGAATAAAACCCGTGTATAAAGTCAACAACTGTGCAGGGGTAAAGAAGGTACAGAGTCGGCTTAGGACACCTAATCTCATGGAAGCAGATTTCACAAGGGAGTTAATATGTTCTTTCCAAGATAAATCCTGAGAGAATGAAACCCCAAGTATGTTTATCCCCTACACACCGATTGACGTGTATAGCCATCACAATTTTGGGCACGAAGCAACGCTGGTTGATATGTATAGACGCAAGCGTCTTCCCGCCACCCTTTGAACTTTAACTTATTATTACTTATCGACAGGATCACCTGGAGACGTGGGGATACTGTACTTTTATTTGAAAGAGGAAGAGTTGGTGAGTCTCCTGTATCTTTAATTTTTTCTCTAGCTGTTATAGTTTGGCAGTTATTAGGGTTTGAAGTAAGGATATTTTTTTCCAAAATCACGGAAATCCCCCTGAGGAAGGAGCATGCAACATCAGAAAACCCCCGGCGTGTAGGAGTTAAAGATGATGCAGGATTGAGCTGGATACTGGCTGTGCTGCCCAGTCATACAAACATCCCTCTACTCCCTCTTAGCCCCCAAAAGGAGGATGTTGAACTGCAGGAGAAGAGCAGCCACAGTTTTGCATTTGACCAGGTTCAAGTTTCAGATGAACCTAGGACCACAAAAATTTGTGTGTGGGAGATTGCAAATGTATTATCACCATCAAAAGTTTGCTGGCACTTCTCTGCTGTGGTGATAGAAGGTGCATTACGAAATATTGTTATGTGATAGCAATATGAAGTACACGGCAAATGAGTGAGAGAAGGAACAATACTTTGACAGTCTTGGAAGAATGAGAAATAAGGAAGACGGAACACAATGCTGTCAGGAAATTGTTGGCAAACTTTAGCTGGTGATGGCACCTTAGCATTTAAAGTTGGAAAAAGAAGTCGTGAGTTCAGACAGCTACCAGTATTTAATTTTTTTAAGGTCAAAGGAATATAAATGACAACTCAGGGAAACTTTCTGTGCCCTTCTGTTTGATTACCACCAGATCCTTGGGTTGGAAGCTACAGAATAGGATTCCCAGTGTGCTTGAGGTCACAAAAAAAGCACAGAGGCTATCCCAGCCACATTAAACTGCATGATATACTGTATTAGGTCCGTATTTAGCAAAGTAACTAAGACATGAAGATATCAGTAAAATTAGAAACAAAACACACAAACAAATACTAATGTAGAGATTCATTGTTGTATGAACATTCATTCATTTGGTGTCATGTACAGTAAAACCTCACTGTAACGGACTAAGTGGGGCCCAAGCCACTCCGAAAAAAGCGAAATTCTGATAAAATCGACATCTGGACTTCCCCCTGCTAACCCGGGTTTTTTCCAATATATCAGACATTAGTCCAGATCACACCAATGGATTTTAAACTGTTTTTGCTACCATTCCTGTGCTGTTCTGTATTATATATTCACTACAATAATCAAGTGGTACAGTATATATAATAATACTGTACTGTACACTGATAAACGTGTCTTTTATTTACCCTATTGTGGTGAACATAGCTGAAGTGGTCAGGCAGTCCACACTGCTAGTGGCTTTATCTAACTTTTTCCGATATACAGTATAAGAATGTTATCTGGCAGCTCCTCGATTCCAGTAAAAGCAAATTCCAGTCTGTTGAAGTTCGTTATGTCAAGGTTTTACTGTATTAAGCCAGGGAAAATTTCTCATAATCCCCATCAGCATAAGAAAATTAAATGTAGCTCTTTATTGTTTTGTATTTGGTATGTCAGTAAATTGGGCATTTGATATCTATCTGATTCACTATTATTATTGTATATTGTATGTCTACAAAAAGTGCTTATACAGATTGTAAATATATTAAAGCTTTTTCAGTAGACAGCCTTAAATATGATAATCAAAATGCTAATAGTTTAGGGAGAATGTAAATAGTAGATGAAATTTGCTTTTTAGTTTATGGTGTAAAGTGATAGTGATGTAATATATTTAATAGCTATGGCAAGTACCGCACAGAGGTATGGCACAGCACAAAGACGAGTTCCATGATATGAGAAAGAGTGCATGAGAGGGAGATGATTAAGGTACAGTAATGCTTAACCCTTACAGTCTGAGGGTGTCTTTCATGTTGTTCCACTTAGTGACAGATGATTTTATTGTAACTTTGGAAGGATCTCTGGTATTGAAGGGATTTATGAAGGCTATATGTATTCCCTTCAGTTCAGAATAGTCTTCCCTGAAGTCAGTAACATCATCTGGACACAGCAGGAATGAAATAAAAAGGACATCCATAATATGCACAAGTTAATTTACATTTGCATTCCCTTTGACTTGATGGAGTAGAAAGGTATTCCTATATTCCTGCATTTTATTCAGTCTCCAACACAGCTGCAACCTGATAAGGAATTCATTCACCACCGTTTATGTGAAATGTATATACTGTAGTGTTAATCAGCATTTCCTCATAAGGTGCAATTATGTGTGTTCAGTACAGTATTTTTTTTAATTATAAGTTTTGTTTTATTTTACGGTATTTATGATAAATGTATACTATAATGAATCTATATATGATAGTGTATAAAGAAATTTAGGGCATTCTGAATGCCTGCCTCCTGCATTATTTATTGTGCTCAAAGACCAAAAAGTGCTGCATTATGTGTTGGACATTTTACTAACCATCCAAAAGCTAACAACTAATGTAATCAGCCTAGCCAAACCTAATTTTGCATTTTGGTTAGTAACTGTCCGCAGTGTGCTGTGGCACTTTCTGTTGTTTGTCTTCAACATTATGAAGTAAATCAGTATATTCTAATAAGAGCAAAGATGAGATGTGAAGTTTGTGTAAGTAAAATGAAAGGACATGGTACTAAAATACTTAATGTTGGTGGCTTGCATCTAGGAATGGACTGTTTAATCCGTATTGGTGCAGGTAGATATAGTACATAGGGCTGCATTCTATGTGACATTGTAGGCTTTGCAGTACCTTTTACTCAGTAATTTGTTCTGTACTTTACACTTTAGTATCATGTTGTAGTAGTAATAGTAGAGTAACCCTGATGCAAATTACATTGATATGAAAATGATGTAAGCAGCAAAGAGGAGACAGTTCAGGTGTAATATGCAAAATAAATCGCATAGGAAGAGGTGCTGTGAAGCCTCATGTTTGATTTTGAATACTGCCCATATTGATCTCTCCTGTATTGTTCAATGTGCTTTAAAGACTGCTAGTTGTACAATAGACATTAGGAAAAGAGTACAGTAAATCCATGGAATGTCACCTATTTTCATGTTGTTTATTTCTATTATTTCCACACAAAACTTTGGAAGAATTTGCCTGTTAGAGTTTATACCTCTAATTGTAGATGTGAGGTTTGAAAATACAGTTTAATCCTTGTTATACCACCCATTTAGGTGTTCTTTTTTGCTATGAAGTCCATATAACGTTTTAGATTTTTTTTTTTTTTTTTTTTTTTTTTTTTTTCCACTAAAGCTGAGTTGCCAGTGGTACATAATAATTGAAACTCCTTTTTATTACCAGTTATTTACAGAAAGTTGGGGTATTTTATATTACCAATATTGTTTACAGAAAGTTGGGGTATTTTGTATTATCAGTGTTGTTTACAAAAGTTTGGGTATTTTGTAAAATATCATTGACATATTGCAAGGATTGCCTATATTGTAATTCTTGTGTGTTGGCTACTGCTACTTTTCAGCACCTTTCATTAAAGAGCAATAGAGAGGCAGGGAGTTGTTCTGGTGTGTCGTAGGCTACCCTAGTGAAGTGGTGGCTTGTGGTATGAAGTGTTTGAGAAAATAGGGTGAATGAGTTGCATGGACTAATCTGTTCAGATATTGGCTTTTGGTCCTATTCCACAATCATTGATAGTATTTCTAGTGTACTTAATTTCATGTTAGTACTTTTCTCATTCTAGAAGATGCATATGACAAGAATTACACTTGTTTTTAACTTAACTCCATCAGTCAGAGAGATCTTGTGAGCTGCATAAAATAACTGGATAGGAGACATAATAGAGTATGAAAGATGCATTCTGACTGAAGGAATTAAAACTAAGGCGATGGCTGTACATATGACAAGATATGAAAAGACTTTTGGTGGTAGTGCAGGTTGTGAGAGCCGTCTTTTGGGGAATGGAAAAGAGTTAATGGATGTATGGCTTATTTCTTTGGGCACAGTTATCTGCTGATACTGTAGTTTTATTTTATGTTTTCTTGTTTTCTTTCTATTGTTTGTGGTACCTGCAAGTTCTTTTCTCATGGTAATATTGATATGATAACTATGATGGTGGTGTGATACTTTTTTTTTATTATTATTATTATTTTTGTTTTTAGGTGTGGTTCAGTGACCATTAATTTTCCATTTTGTTCTGAAAGTTTAGTTTTTATGGCAATGATATATATATATTTTTTTTTATACATGAGTTTTGGTGATTTTGTTTAGCTTAGGCAAGACATTCCATCAGTGTCATATTAATGGTCAGTACTATGTTCGTATCATATCTGTAGTGATGTTGAAGGAGGAATGTATTGTGTACCAAAGTTGTTGGACACATGGAATGCATGGAGATTGCAAAGCTTTCTGAGAATTTGTGAAAGTGAATTTTACATACGAATGAGAAGGATAATGTGAGGAACATGTGAGAGAGGGAAGCCTGGAGTGGCAGAAGTGAAAGGAAGGTTTGATTTTTTTTTTTTTTTTTTTTTTTTTTTAAGGTAACCACATAAACTGTAGGCTCTGGTGTCTAACAGTAAGAAGATGGTTAACCTCTTCAGTACAAGAGGTCTTCCTAGAGCTAAATATATTTTCACTTGCATGGTTAAACAAGGAAAATGAATTACTTATGGATTAATGATGATGTACACTTTCACATCTTTATTTCAAGCCCATTACCACTTCATTTTTCTGCCAAGTTAAGAAAAATAATTGAAGGTAATACATTGAAGGGGTCAAGCATAGTTTCATTCTGACGTAACTGATCTGTTGTATCTTCTGTATCACTACAGCTTTATTTGCAGCAGAGTAGAATTTAGTAATTTACCTCAAGTGGAAATTAAATTTACTTAGAAGACAAGGCAGAATTTGGTAGAAGGAAAATTTTAAAAACAAATGCAGCGGGTTGGAGTGAGGAGGATGAAGCAGTACAGTTGATTGTGAAAGAGGAAATGTTTATATCAAAGCCACAGAGAAATTAACCACATTTAATGCAATCATGCAGATCTCTCCTTCAGTTGAATTATGCTCTTTTTTTTTATCATCGAGAAGTAAGGTTACACTCGGCATTAATTATTGTGCTGTGGACTCAGTAGTTAGGACACTGCCTTAGCTTTAACGTATTGGAGATGCAGTATATATAGTGGATGAGAGAGAAAAGATAAATTAGTTATATTTATCAGCTGTATATAATTGTCAAACCTGTTGTCTATATGCAGATATGTATAATAATAGAAGGCTGCAGTAAGCCATATTTATGTTTTTTCTATAACCAGGGTTCACTCAAAGCTTGGTTGATTACCACCATTAGTTTTACAGTGGGTTTCAAAAGTTCTTGCTCATAGATACAGCTATGAGCAAAATTGGCCAACATGTCTTCATCAGCTGTGGCAGTTGAAGATGTTGTTTGAACTATTTTTTATGTGATAGCAGCATGAAGGACACAACAAAAGAGTATAAGAAGGAAAGGTACCTCTCTGTCTTTGGAGAGCAATGAGCAGTATGGAAGCTAGGACACAATACTGACAGAGGACAGTTAGCAAACCTTTGCTTATGGCTGTACATGTGTTGCAGACCATAAGAGATGAATGCAACAGAATCAGCAGGGACATGATACAAAGTATTAACACAAGTTACACACAATGCATTGATGTGTCTTCATGTAATTTGTGTGTAGTTTCAATATACATTGCAGTGAGAGAAATATAAATAGAATCCCTATTGAGGATTGACTTTTGAAACACCATGTATCTTAGCAGGTATATGTTGAATATAATACTGTACAGTCATAATTAAAAGTTCTTTTACATAATCCAGTTGGTTGTGATGATGGGAGATGCTTACATGAAATATTTGTATATGCTCTCAGTATGCAGCACAGAACTAAAGAGGATGAGAGGTAAAATTACTCTGGAAATCAAAGAGGAATGAGAGATACGTAAGGTAAGCCATGGACGTGGCAGGGAACTTTTGGCAAATTTTTTTTCATGATTTTACCTGGAGCATTGAAGACTAGATAGAACATTGTAAGGCAAGAATACTGTATACAATAGGTCCTTCACTCAGTAAACTGTAGTTTAGGCTAGACTGTCATTAACCCTGTTGTGCAGCATGTTTTGTGCCACCAGAAGTACCTCCTGAAAATGCGTGGTGAT
>NC_137056.1:4640753-4668253 GCF_032717465.1 Coenobita brevimanus
TGTCAAACACTTGTTCAGAGATGCCTTCCTACATTATAAAGACTGAAAAGAAAAGTTAATTGACCAGAATCATTCCAAGAAAATTCAGAAACTACCACAATGGCATATCCAAACCTAAGGCAAAAGTTTCAAATACAAAAATTAATGACACCTTGGTGTGTTGGTTCCTGAGGGTGGTAATTTATTAGTCAGAGTACTGTGATTGAATTATTGTTCAGAGTACAGTGAATTAAACTTGAAAACACTTAGGCTGTGTATTTGTTGTAAGACTGACTACACATAGAATCATAAGAGAGTATAGAGAGTATAGTACTTAAAAAGGAGTGTTTATTATGATGTAGGGAGATTCCTGTAATGTTAGTGGCATTTATAAGTAAATTATAGAGTTTGTATAGTGCACTGTCATTATTAGCAGACACCTTTTCTGTCATGTATCAAAGTAATTTTGTTGACATAGGGCACAGGTAGACTTAGAGTTTTGCAGAGAAGGTTAGAGTTCACAGGTAATAGGTTGTTCAAATAAATTAGTTACTTGGACTTAATTGCACAATCACAAGCTTTGTTATAACACCAGCATCACTTACAGGTGAAGCTGAGTGATTGATATAGCAAGTGGATATTGTAGTTTCCCCATGATTGCACTGTAGGTACAGTACTCGATATATGCCTGTTGAATTTGCTGGGTACTTCCAGTTTACAAAAATTTGCTTACCACATGCATTATGAATTATACCACTCTACAGTTCCAATGGTACAGCAGGGAAGAAAAGATGCTGATTCACTGAGAGCATTGATAAGGATTTGGGAAGTGAGTATGAATGTAAAGTTGTTGCATGACAGTACTGTGATCCTCACTTTTAATATTTGGAAGTGAAGCTTGGACTCATTTGGAAGAACACAAGTCAAGTGTGAGAGCAGTGAAAATGGGTTATTGGAGAGAAGCATTTTGAGTTGCATGAAAAGACACTGACAAATGAGGAAGTGGAGCTTTATGGTATTAATGTGGATATGATTGAAAACATTAAGAGAAATACTTTGAGATGGTCTGGCCATGTGGAGAGGATAAAGAATGAGAGACTGACTGGAGGAATGTACAGTATGTAAGTGAGGTGGAGAGGAGGAGGGGGAGAAGGAGGCCGAGGATGAGATGGAGGGATGGGGTGGAAATTATGAAAGAGGAGGGTGTGAGCTGTGGGGGGGGGGGGAAGGCAGCCAAATGGTAGAGGACAGAGCGATATGGAGGCGTCTGGCTGTAGATAGAACAGCTGTCATTATTCTGACCTTTTTCTCACAACAGGATACAAAAAAATGGGAAAACTCAGTAGTAGTATCAGTGAACAGACATTTGACGAGTTGAAGCTGAAGTCAAGTATGAGTTGGCAAAGAACTGTATTTAATCCTTTGGCTGTGTCTGTTATCAGACAGAATGAAACGTAGTGTTTGTAATTAGCAGCCTAGAAGTTAAGATAAATGGCATTTTACATACTCGCTGCTGTGGGGTTTTGTGAGCCCAGTATAATCGTCTGATGAAAGATAAAATGCACAGGTCACACGTCACAAAAAAAGAAAAAAATACAATCATCTGGTGAAAGACAGGATAAAATACCATTTGAATGTCGTAGCACAAGATTTAAACCAGCTGTAAAAATGAGTATAGTGGAACACTTGGTCAGAGCCTAACATCAGTCATTTATTGACACATTATTTCTACATTTTGTAACCAACACCATCCTTACTAACTCGTCTTAGCCTCCACAGCCGAGTGATGTTACTTAATAGCTTTATCTGTATACTGCCAGATGATTCTGTTCAACTTAGGAATGATGTATATGAGTGAAGGAGTGTGGAAGGCTACATCTAACCCCTTCAGCTGAAAATGTCGCCTCTAAGTGAAGGAAATGTCTGACAGTTGCATGAGCAAAGTATGCAATGGTCCTGATGCAGTTAAATCAGCATGGTAGGGTTATGTAGTTCATTCTTTACTATGTCTGGTTTGCAAGTCAAGGACAAGAAAAGTAACCCTGAGAAATAGCGAGGCACTGATTACAGAGCATGGGACACATTTCAATCAAGGAGGCACCAGAACCCAGTTGTTATTGTTTAACTTTGTAAGATAGAATGAGATGTAGGGATAAGCTTTGTGTTTGGTAGGATTCATTTGGAGCTACCTGACTAGTGCAATACAGTGCTGTTCTTTTTACTTGTACATTGTAGCTATTGTATGTTCTTGTTTTACCAGTGTTATAATGGTGGAGGAATCTTTCTTATTTATGTGTTGTACAGTAGTATTTAATAAATTTGTTTTTACAATTCTCTTGTCCTCTGTACCACTGCGAGTATGTATTATTATTCATGATTGGCACATGGGCGTAGCCAGAGCGGGAGGCCAAGGGGGCCATGGCCCCCCCAATTCACAAAACGTAGTAAAAAATAAATATAATACGATTAATATCAAATAATCACTTATGTTGCTTAAATATTCAGGAATTTTTGCATGCCAATCCGCCATTGACTAAACAGTATAGTTAGCCTTATACTTTGCCAATAAATCATCTAATTATATAAAGTTACCAGTGGAACTTTTTTACCCCCTCCTCAATTCATTTTCCTGGTTACGCCCTTGGATTGGCATTAGGTTTGTCAGTATAACTGGGCAGTACTATAATAGTATAGTTTTAAACTAAATAAAAAGCTGGCCAGAGTAAAAAAAAAAAAAAAAGTAAGAGATATTCAGACTGTTACAACGGCCTAATGTTAAATCCCGGTATATTTTTTTTTAACTGGAAATGAAAAGTTTACAAACGAGAATTTTTATATTTAAAAAATACGCCGGAATACGAACGCTTGTTGACGTCCAAGCAGGAGGTGGCAGCAGCGTGATGGGCTGCAGCTTTTCCTATTACATAGACTCCACTTAAGCGAGGTATGTTTCATTAAATATTCACAATAAATCCCAAAGTGCTGGAGTTTGCAAATGCAGCATCTTTTATGTTATAAGACTAGAACACCCGGTAAATACACCGGCGTGGCAAACTTAGTAGGCTATATTTTTATAGATATAAAATAGCAAATTCTGTGGAGGGGTCTCCAATGAAGGATCCGTTTCCTGTATCTACCATGCGAAAGTAGGTATTTTATTTCTGTATATATATATTTTCTTTGGGGGGGGAGAGAGTCAATATTTACGGGCGCCTCTTTCGGCGGTGTCCTTTTTATTTATTTATTTTCACCAGCCAGTTTTTCTCCTGTGTGGATTGATTTTATGATGAAGATTGTCGGAAAATCGATTTAGATATTAAACTAACCTCACTTTGCCAAACCAAACGGGATGGCATCACTTCGCCATAGCCTGCACAATAACAAATTGCGCTCATCGCTTACCAAAAACTCTGCCCCCTTCATATTGTATCCTATGCAGGGACAGTTGAGGTTAGTTTAATATCTAAAAACACGTTTCCTACACCTAAGGGGGCGCGGTAGCACAGTGGTAGCGCGCTGGACTTGTGATCGGGGGATTGCAAGTTCGAGCCTCGCCCGGGCTGCCGTGCCGGGAGGGGTAGCTCCCTCCTGTAACCCTAGCGGGGCCATATAGTCCAATACAGGGCTTAGCTCGGGGGACTTCCATTTCTCCAACTTTTCTCATATTGTATCCTATGCAGGGACAGTTGAGGTTAGTTTAATATCTAAAAATACGTTTCCGACACCCAGCGATCGGCTGTAGATAGCAGAGATCTGTGACTGTAATTGTTATGAAGAGCTGCCTGTCCATAAATCACTTATTTCTAACAAACGAACACAGAAATCAAAACCTCTTAATGCAGATTCATGCTTTCTTTCTTTTTTTTTTTTCATCTGGCTCGTGTGGGATTGTTTTGGTGTTTCGGTAGTTTGTGAACAAAGTTTATTTACTAACCGCCGTCACTTCAGCCCTAGGATGTCTGTTTACTTATTACATAAATAAGTAAACAACGACACAGAAATAGATACACAATTGTTTTTACACAATGACACTTGCAGAACTACACGTCCTCAATGACACGATGGAGTAACACAACAAGCGGTAGTTACTGGTACATTGTTCTATTTATGTCCTACCATCAGGAGTCGCTGTCAGTCATCGTCTCACGACGCCGCTCAGTTGAAGAAAATAAACGCTCTCTCTCTCTCTCTCTCTCTCTCTCTCTCTTCGGGGGGTGGGAGGGTTTGATGGGTGCAAGGGAACCTTTCACCTGGTGTATCTTAACCTTCAATTCCTAGACTAGTTTGCCTTAGCTACACGGTATCGGTATCCTGCTTTATAAAAAGCTGCCTCGAAAGAATTGCTAGGTCTGTTACTGTAGGCGCCCCTTTTACTCCTTTGTACTGACTGCGTTGTGTAAAGCGGCATGCAGGCAAAACTCCAATTCCAACTCTTGTTTAGTAAATGACCCTCGGCAGTTTGTGGTATGTATCCACCCTTACCCTTCTGTTTTTGCCCTTTGAATACGATGATGCGCCTTCTCTGTTTTATTTCTTCTGCCGTTAGACGATTTGACTGGTGGGTGGGGAGACCCTTCTTCGTTGCTATCCTTATTTTCATAGTCTAGATACACTGTTATATTGTGGCTTCCATACACCTTTGTCCTCGTGTTTTTACCCTCAGATTATGATGATGTGTCTTTCTGATTCTCGATAACGTCAGACGATGTGCCTGATGGACTGGGGAGAGCCTGCTTGTTTTTTACCATCCTTGTCAAATTCTTGTCACACACTTATCGAAGCTGACAAAACCCTTTTTACTCTAACTTGGCTCAGAGTTTCGTCCTTTGGCAGTTTATTTCACGTAGCTCAGTGGTAGAAAGACAGTGGCTACTGGGTCTCTATAATTCTCACAGCACTTCATCTTGACTAGTATCATTTAATGTTAATCTGTTGTTACAACTCAGCATTCAAAGTCTAACTCTTTAGGTCATGCAAATGCCCTACTTAAGCTGGATAAAATAACCGAGAATTTGTCACACACACACACACACACACACACACACACACACACACACACACACACACACAACGTTGAGGTGTCAGCAGTGTGGCCATAAAACCTGTCACGACCCATCACCCTTTCTCACGACCAGGGTCTTGCTAATGGAGGGGAGGGGAGTTTGTACCCAGTCAACTAGGCCAGTCCTTTCACATCCCAGGGGTTGCTGGGGTTTATTGCTCATATAATGCCATTCAAGGGTGAGCGAGGCTGATCACCTTCACCTTCTATGTCGGGACTAAATAGCGTAGCCCCGGGCCTCTACGCTCCTGTTAAAAAATAAAAAGATTGAATGATATATGAAAATGATGTATTTCTCAGAACTGTATAAAACATAGAGATAAGCCATTCAGTATGAAGGCTTCTTTGTAAAACAGAGGTAAGCCATTCATTACAAAAACTTTGTGTGTGTGTGTGTGTGTGTGTGTGTGTGTGTGTGTGTGCGTGTGTGTGTGTGTGTGTGCGTGTGTGTGTGTGTGTTTATTACAGGGAGGAGAGGGATGCCAGTATACTGTAGGGTACAGTCCATACGTATCCGAGAGGGTGAGAGAGTGAGGGTTAGAGAGGAGACTTACCTTTTGGGGCTGGAGAATTAAAAAAAGAAAAATGGTGCTTACAGTATATAGCCTACAATAAGCCATTCACGTGAAGCTGGCGGGGATTTTTGTCCATTTGCAACCTCAGTGGCAGAAAAACAATACTATAGTGTTGTATCATTCCTTGATATTTCTTCGTGACTAGCGTCATAGTCTACTGTAGTGTTGCTTTCTTATCAGAACTCAACATTCAAGATGGAGATGTGGAAGTTTTACGCCTACGGAAATTGAAGTGAATAAAATATTGCTGTAGTGACGCCTGAAGCATATAGCTAAACACATGAGAATAAGATTAGAATAATGAAATTTTATGTGCTTCTAATACAAACTTGTAAGAGGCTGGGATATACCCTCTGTTTCCCTCACCCTCACTCATCACCTCCGCTCCCCTCACCCCCACTCCTCTATACCAATGCCCCTGACTCCCCAAGGCTCCATCCCTCGCCCCTCCCCCCCAAAAAAAAAAAAAATAATAATAATAATAAGCACAGTACAATAGACCGGGGTGAAATCGACCTAGTATAAAAGATTCCCAACTTCGTGACCTATCGAGGCTCACATGTAAACACTATAGGCTGTTTGGAGGCCTCGCAGCACTTTTTGCTTTGCTGTTTATTCTTCACATTACACCTCAGTATCCTCTTTTTTTTTTTAAATATATATAAACAACGCCGATATTGAAAACGAAATGAATAACGTAAAAGATAATGTTCAGGTGTAATATGAAAACTAAATCGCTTTGGAAGAGTTGTTGCGAAATCTATACTATTTTCCATTTCTTAACGTCTTCTCCTCATCGATTTGATTTGCCTGTAATTCAGTATGTTTTCATCCCCTTGACGTTACTGAAGCAAGCTATGTCAATACTATCAGGATTCTCTCTCTCTCTCTCTCTCTCTCTCTCTCTCTCTTACACACACACACACACACACACACACACACACACAATGAATATTGAGAAGGCTCCTGTTACTCTCAGAACAGGGCACAAGGAGCTAGGCTGCCCGTAACGCCTCTCCCATACCAACATAGTTCCTTCTGTAGCACATTAATATCCTCCCTTATGCTAGTTATACACGGCGATATTACCAAAATTCTGATACAGTGTTGGAAAATATGAAGGACTATACGGTTTTTACTCTAACTTGGCTTAAAATTGCCGTCCTTCCATCTTCATTGCTCATTTGAAGCAATAGAGTAGCAGTAAAATATGCCTGTCATGAAAAAGTGCTATGGAAAGGATGTAGAGCCATAACATTGTCTTTTTCTTCCATGAGAATACGTGAAATAAGCTGCAAAAGGCTGGAATCTATGCCACGTTAAGTTAAAAAGAATTATGCTAAAATAAATCACAGGAAGAGAGGCTACGAAGACTCATAAGCCCACCAGAATACGACCCTATAATAGACTTACTCCATGATGATGATGATGGTGGTGGTGGTGGTGGTGGTAGTGGTGGTGATGTGCAAAATAAACCGCTGAGGAAGAGGGGTTGCAAAATCTGATTTGTACATTATCCGTCTGTCATGATGCGTAATCTTGTATTTAATTTAATTCTAGCATTTATTCATTGTGTTGGTGTTTGTCTGTGTGTGTGTGTGTGTGTGTGTGTGTGTGTGTGTGTGTGTGTGTGTGTGTGTGGATCATGCTCATTGAAGGAACCATTATTTATATTTTATTTTTCATTACGTAATTCGGCCTTGGACTCTTTCAAAAAACAATAATCATATACAGAAGCCTAAAGAAGGTCTCTTGCACGCTTGTAGTAGTAGTAGTAGCCTAGTAGTAGTTGTTGTTGTTGTAGTAGTAGTAATTGTAGTAGTAGTAGTAGTAGTAATAGTAGTAGTAATAATAATAATAATAATATGATGATGATGATGATGATGGTATAACTACTCTTTATACCACTTCTCAGCCGTGCAGATAAGAGTCTTCTACTCTTCCATAGCGATTTATTTGCATGTCACTAATTTATTCTCTTACATATTGTTATTCCCTTTTTTATGTCAACATACGGTGGTTTGTATCAGTGACGTACAAGAGCATGAAGGAGTAATATGCTAAATAAATCGCAGAGAAAGAGATGCTAAGAATCCTAGCCCATCAAGCAAGTCAACTTTTTTTTACCTTGATGTAAATGTACGTGTGAGAGGAATGTTGTTGACCCACTAAAGCTTGTGTTGTCTTTTTTTTTCCTGGTGAAGGGTAAAGGAAACCAAAGAAGACATTTAAACCAACACATTTATTCACATCATAAGCCTGGGTGACACGCAGCTGCGGGAGAAAACGTATATACAGATTTTTTCGAGTATTTTCTCCACCAAGCAACAAAAATATTAGCCCCCGCCAAAATCCATTCACTATAAACTCGACGGACCTAAAATATTTTTGGGAGAAGTATTTTACATTTTACTTCTTGGGATGACAGTAAGAAAAAAAAAATCAAAATGTCAATAACCTTTGTCCTAATTCAGAACCCCTTATTGTTTGGGGACATAGTATTTATTTTTATTTTTTTGAATTTAAAATTTTTAGTTGATTTTCTTCAGCTTAAGAGAGCGCCGCAGTTCTGAAGGGTTAATGACATCTATATCTAACCCCTGTAGGTGGAAAAGTCTCTCCTATGTTGAAGAAAATCGATTGCGGACAGGAAGAGTGAAAATTAAGACGTCATCGTTCTGAAGGGCTTAAATTATATTAGGGAGAAAGATGTTATGACATTTGGGGGACGATGACAATGAAAAAAAGTCAGAGTAATGTCAATAACCTTTAGTCACAATATATTTCTTAACTAGCGACTTATGGAAATGTTGCAACGTTGATGATTACGGGAAGGAACGGGTTTGGCGGGTGAAGGTGAGTGAGCGGACGTTGGAGAGATGAGAGGAGGTGATGCGAGGAGGGTTGAGGAGTGATGAAAAAAGGTGAGAGGTTAGAGGTTAAAAGAGAGAGTGAGAGGGATGAGAGGCAATAGATATCAGGGAAGAGAGAGAGAGAGAGAGAGAGAGAGAGAGAGAGAGGGAGAGAGAGAGAGAGAGGGAGAGAGAGAGAGAGAGAGATGCAGGGGGGTGAAGGGGCTACAACAGGTGTCCCACTCTCTCGGAACGTCTTCACGGGGGGTACAACTTTTGCACAGCCTGTCACATCAGTTTTAATTTCAGATACACACGCACACTGTTTAGAATTTCAGATACACAGTTAATTTTCGTACACATAGCAGCAATTTGAATTACAGTTACACAGTAGTGTGAATTTCAGGCGGGGAAAAAAAAAAAAAAAAGAAACTTTAAAATGAAGCACTTAATTCGTTTTGTTGTCACAGCAAAGTACGGAGAATGATTGTTTGTGATCACTGAAACGTCAGCATCTCTTGTTTTTATTATATATAAATACGATCATCTCCGTTAAACCTTATACTGAATACACTATAACTTGGTAAGATTACATCGCGGGCTGATCTATGTAACTGTGTTTTTTTTTTAATGTATTTTTTCATTTATCCTCGTTTGTTTCGAGTTTGAGAATTTTACACCCATTGTTATTAGACCACTACAGAATAATTGTCAAACTTCCTACAGCCGTATTTAAGTAAATTGAAATCAAAATATGTGTATATTGTCAGTTTACCGTATGTTAGAGTAAATGTGGGTAAGCCATGTATGCAAATGCGTGTGTATGTGGTTTATTTTATACTGGTACAATGTGTATGCCTCGTACAGTGTGTGTGTATATATATATATATATATATATATATATATATATATATATATATATATATATATATATATATATATATATATGTGTGTGTGTGTGTGTGTGTGTGTGTGTGTCGGACGGACGTTGTATATCACGAAACACGTGTCACGATTTTAATATTTTAACTTCCGCAGTTCTTACAGTCGGTGTGCCCAAAGGAATATATATACACGTATCAAATATCCTACACGGCCATACCTACGCTGTACATGGGAAAGAGAGTCAGAGTAATCAAACAAAAGTCAGAGCATTGAACAATCAACAAATCCTTATACTTGTCAGCAAAAGAGACTTCGTGGCACTTCTTCCTAAGTGATTTTTGTGTAATAGGCCTAAGTATGCCCTTGAATGATGTTTGAATAATTCTGGTATGGTAATAATTATTAACTGCGTGAGGTGAAAGTATAATGTGCAAAATAAACCCTGAGGAAAAGGTGTTACGAAAATCTCAACCTGCGAGAATCCGGAAATTTTCAGCGTATGAATATAATGTAAAAAAAGAAAGAAAAAAAACTAATATCTTGGAAGTAAAATAGTGTCCATTGATCAGTATATCATTGGTGGAATACCTTCATGTCTTGTTTTACTTATGTGTCGGCTATTGTTACAAATGTATTTCATGTCGGTATGTCTAAGCCTCTCGCATTCATACATTTGTTGATGTTCTTGTCAAGTGTAAAACTGTGATAAGCTTTTTTAAACGTCGGCATGAAATAATGCTACGCTGGTGATTTGTAAAGATGTTTGTATGAATGTAACCATTTGAAACAAGGTGTTGCGTTTATATATTTATTTTCAGTGTTCTCAGTACACCCTATATCAAAATAAATACTCTGTAGATGTGATCTGTATATTTCGTTGCACTTGTTAGAAAGACAGATGAACAGAAGAATAAATATTTCTTCTTATGCGAAGTATTTACACACATAAAGAGAAAAAATAGTACAAATTTCTTGTGTTTAATGGGCCGTATTCTCATTGGCCAAGGAGGCTCCCTAACCCCCCCCTCCCCATCCTTACCAGATTTGAGTATGATGCATTATTTGTCTCTTTTATTATTAGTGTAAATTTTGTTAATATTGTAAAACTAAATGAATACAGGCTTGGTAATGTCTAGTAGATAAAATTAAATCGCTAAGGAAGAGGTTCAGAATTAGGGAGCTTACTATACCAATAACAATAAGGGTAAATATTTAGGCTGATTGCTGTATTACGTAAGAGTTCATGTCTTATCTTGGAAAATGATGAAGGAGATTAATCCTATTTCGACATAATATCCTACGTGAGAGTGAAACCTAGATTAGATTAGATTTTTTCATGTTTGGTTGACGATTGAACGCTTACACTTAAAGATGATCCTGTGTGAACGAAATGAGCGAAAATTTGAGTTTAAAAAAATAATAGAAGACACAACGGTACTCAGTTATCCCATTATTTTTATACGGGAAATATCGGTAGGCACAAAAACATCCAGGTATTTTCGTTATTTTCTGAGCACTTGATATAATCGTAAGATCGTAGTCCCTATGAATGAGTCAAGAAAAAAAATATGAAAACGTAAGCTAAGACAAAATTAAAGATGGCTCAAAATGATGAGAACTAGACATATAGGTACTCTGTTATTAGGGGTCATATTGTAAGTCACATGGGAGGCTTCGGAGCACCACATTCTTAACGATTTATTCTGTGCTCTTTATACCGTATTAATATGGACGCCATTTGTATCAATAACAAATAGGATATTTATGTGTAATGTACAGAGTAAATCGCTAAGGAAGAGGTGTTGCGAGATCTCCAGAGCCACTTAAAATAGGACCGTAGGTTTCAGGTTTGGCTGGCGACTGCACATATGGCGGTGAAAATGGAGAGTGCTCACTGTCGCCACTGTGCTTGTTGAATCTAGCGGAGGAAGATGTCGTAGCCGGCTCGTAGGAGGGCCTCTCGTAGCTTAGGGTCCTCCTGGGCTACAAGGTCGGACCAGTACTTGTCGTAGCGCTCCAGAATGGTTCCACTGTGGGGCGGAGAAGGAGTGTGCATTAGCAAGAGTGAAACTTAGGGAGTGACGATTATGGTGATTGGTAGACAGTGACATGACAGGAGGAAGTGGTGTGGACGGTTACAAGGAATACTGTGTGTGTGTGTGTGTGTGTGTGTGTGTGTGTGTGTGTGTGTAGACCTGACCGGGAATCTCAGCATTTAATGTATATATTTAATGTTCACTCATTTTCAACCTTGGAACTGTTTGTCTCAGTCTGTTCTTCCCACTGTCTATGACCTCCATTCTTTTTTGATTATCTCTGCCAATGAAGTTGGAG
The DNA here is from genome assembly GCF_032717465.1 of Coenobita brevimanus. Classification (NCBI taxonomy): domain Eukaryota; kingdom Metazoa; phylum Arthropoda; class Malacostraca; order Decapoda; family Coenobitidae; genus Coenobita; species Coenobita brevimanus. The sequence continues at coordinate 4,652,441 of NC_137056.1, forward strand.
GAGTTTATGGATTCACCTGTGACTGCGTGTTTGTTAGTCTGTGCACAAGATATCTCAAAGTTACTGGATTTCAGTGAAATTTGGTGACCAGGTAGGCATCGGGTCAAGGAAGAGTTGATGACTTTGAGGGGCATACAAATCCAATTGCAGGAAGAAATCACATATTTTATCGGTATCGGCGGAGGTATGCCTTCTTGGAGATTGTTTAACAGGGAAGACTAAGACCGTAGAGTTAATTGCCTCCACCAGCTACGTTGACCTGATGTTGGTTTATAATTCAGTGGCGTGCACGGGCAATATGGGGGGCAGGGGCTCCAACTAAAAAAAGGGGGGTGGGGGCTACACACCCTCTCTCAGTTGTGTAAGAGAGAGAGAGAGGTGGGTGGAAAGCACCTCATTTAAAAAAAAGTTAGTGAGTGACAGACGGACAGGGTCGCTCCTGGAGATGCTCCCACGTCTATAATGTAAGGACAGGGAGGCAGTGGGGGGGGGGGAGTAGCAGGAAGAGCATTAAGCATTTTCCATATCTATATTTTGAGCTTAATTGTTGGTGAGATGGAAGTGTAACAGCACATTCTCTCTCTCTCTCTCTCTCTCTCTCTCTCTCTCTCTCTCTCTCTCTCTCTCTCATTGTATGCTGTTCTCACCAATTTTCCGTCTCTAGGTCACTCCGATGTTACTTTTCCCTATCTCTTTCCCACACTGACCCGGTTCACAGTGTATTATTGATGCGTTTTTCTCCCATTCATTTCTTAGTTATTTTCTCACTCTAACTCACTCTTCGCCAAGGTTGTCCTCATCCTCCCCTCCATTCTCTCTCTCTCTCTCTCTCTCTCACACACACACACACACACACACACAATACTCACGTGAAGTAAACAATGCCAGAGTAGTCCCTAGGTGCCCTCCAGGTTAGGTACACTTCATCCTTGGGCGGGACGGTGGCGTGGGTGACGGCGGAACACTCAGGGAAGGAGGTGGTGCCCTTCGTCTCCTCAAAGGCGCCGATCCACTTGTTGGTGTGGTAGTCGCGAGCCTGCACGAAGAAGCCCTTGAATGGCGGCCCTCCGATGTACACTGGGGAGAGAGAGAGATGGATTTGAGAGAGATGAGTTAGAGAGAGATGGATTCGAGAGATGGGTTAGACAGAGATGGATTAGAGAGAGATGAGTTAGGGATGGGTTTGAGAAAGATGGGTTAGAGAGAGATTGGCTAGAGAGAGAGATGGATTAGAGGGAAATGGGTTAGAGGGAGATGTGAGTTAGTTGTTGTTGGATAGCGTGAAAGGAAGGAGAGGGGATGTGAGTGGGTGGAGAAGGATATTTGATATGACTGAGATGGTGGATAGAGTGAGAGGGAAGAGAAGGAATGTGAGTGGGTGGAGGATATTTGACACGACAGATGGTGGATAGAGTGAGAGGGAAGAGAGGGGTCGTGAGTGGGTGAAGAAGGATATTTGAGGTGAGAAAGTTGGCCCAGAGGAGTGGGAAGGTGGAGGAGATAAGATAAGTGTAGAGGGATGTGGAGTGTTACTGGATAGAGTGAGAGGGAGAAGAGGGTTTGTGAATGGGTGGAGAAGATATTTGAGGTGAGTGGGTTGCCTGAGAGGAGTGGGAAGATGGGGAGTTGAGATATGGGATAAGTGAGAGGGATATGGAGAGTAGGTGGACAGAGTGAGGGGGCAAGATACTGTGGTACTACTGGCAGGTAATGGCAGTTAGCTTGCAATCTGTTTATCATGTCACGCTGTAGGAGTAAGTATATAATCTCCCGGTGTATGAAGGACTGTGTATAATAGATAAAAACCAAACAAATGAGAGGAGGCGATATTTGGTACTGCAGGGCACATGTATCCTGTTTTTCACTTTATCATGCCTAAAATGACCATCTCTCCATCTTCATTGCTGAGTTGGTACAATAGATTAGCCCTAGAATATGATGATAGTCGCAAAGAAATGCTGTGGAAAGGATGTAGGTCTGTAGTATTGTCTTCATCTGCTACTGAGCTGCGTAGTCTGCTAAAGAAAAAGTATCAGCCTAGTTGATGTGAAAGAACTATAGCTACAAAATCAGGACACCTTGTAAGGTGTCAGGGAAAAGTGGCACAGGTGTTAATATCAATTTTCACATGACCGATAACGGACTTTGATACCGTTACACTGGTCAAGACTGTGATCATGGGTTTAGCAGTGCACAATAATTTGCCCTGAATCAGATACGTTGAAGAAACTTATTATATATATATATATATATATATATATATATATATATATATATATATATATATATATATATATATATATATATATATATATATGTGTATGTATATGTATATACAGTATATTATTCCTGCTCTTTCTAATTTCGCTCTTACATTGTAAGATCTGTTCTAAGTCTGTGTTGTTATTTCCGGTGCGTGGTTGTCATGCCTAAAACAGTATTTACATACAATCAATAAAAGGTTGTTTAGCGCCTCGACCTTCACTAAGTTCAGTGACATCGTATACTTATATAGAATGAATTGCACTTCTGAGTATGTAATGAAACTAGTGTCATGACAGGTTATTAACCCTGTAATGACGGTTCAGTCGAATAAGGGAATGGAAATGAACTTAAATATCAGCGTTGGTCTAGATATGTTGGGTAGATTTTGAATGCAGATGCTATTATAGAATACTTTGTCCTCAGACCACACAAACGGCCTAATTACAGAACGTTTGCTTGTTAGAGAAAACGACTCGAAGACTAATTAATATCGTGGAACTAACCATCTTTTGCATGCTCAACTGCAGTGTGCTGTGCCGGTCTGGTTGTGGAAGTGGGCACTGGCTGTGTGGATACGTCAAGTCTGGTGGTAGATACTTCACCCCCACTCACCTTCATTACACAACCACTCTGGCGGGAGCATTTTGTGTATGCAAGTTAATATATTCTGAGGTAAGTTTGATGGCATGTTCTTTAGTAGGACGCTTTGTTGAGGACTATGTTAAGCTTCACCTTCATAGTATAGTTGTGCTGGAACGAACTAAACTGTGGGCTGGAGAATGTGTCGTCGCTGTTTCGATCCCAGCTGTTGCAGGGAAGAATTTTTTACATTTGTTTTGATATCACCGTGTTCACTGCTTTCACATATAGCTCCACCGACACGCCATAAAAATGCGCCATCTAATCCCGTACCAGCTGATCTGAATGTGAAATCTCTGACGTTTCACAGTCGAGTTGTTGGGTGTAATTGCGCGGTTACTCTACTCTAACTGAGACCCCCTTCTGCCAAGTTAATAACCAAGTGTAATCAGACAGAAGGGTTGATTTTGTTGTAACCAAGAACACTGAGTCGTATCTTAAAACAAAGGCTCATCAAATTTCATGCAGACACGACGTAGTATTCTAGTATTCAAGTTGTGGAAATGGCCTACTTCTGTAGGATGAAAACAAACTGGTTATAGTGCCCAAGTGACGTGTGAGTCCCCAGTCAGTGAGTCGTAGGTGGACTAATGGACCTTGGGAATGTACTGCCTAGCCTATGTTCAGAATCGGATGCATTAAAAAGGGAAAAAATGTATATGAGAGCGCTGTAATTCTTGTTGTTGTATTATTGTACATGTCCTGAGAGTTATAAGATTCTTGTTGTTGCTGTTGTTGTACTTGTCCTTAAACGTTAAACTTTGCGGCCAGTGAAAATGTTATTCTTTTTTTTTCCCCACGGTTCTCAGTTGTTCAGATGTGAGTTATATGGGAAACTATAAGTGAATGAGTGGAGGGTGGAGTAGGGAGTGCTGAAACCATCACTCTGGCATGGTCAAGCGGGGCATGCTAAGATATTAAGGCAAAAACTAAATATATAAAATGTTACTTTCCCTCAGTTGGTAGTGATGAGAGTCTGAGACTTTTCTTATTCCTTTCTCTGCGGTGGTTTCTTTTTTCTTTTCTCCATTTTTTTTTTTTTTACCTCCAGACGATTGTGTTCAGCTCTGATCAGACCTTTTGTAGTTTTTTTCTTGTTGCTCCAGCCTCATCAGATATACGTGAACCAGGTGGACTACAGCCTGAATATGCTTTTTTGCAATTCACAGTCCTTTAGGGGATATCGAGGGGGTTTGAGGGACACTTTTATAACCAGTCAGCTCTCCTCCTAGTCGTATCGGTGCCACCACGTGAAGGCGTCACTCTGCACCATTGGGTTAGTATGTCATACAACTCGTGAAAAATTAACAGAGATTGTGAAAGTTTAAAAGGTTAGAATGACTTAAATGGCCTTACTGAATGACTTGGTTGTTTTTTAAAGTTATCTTAAGAACTGGTTAAATTAAGCATGATAGGCAGCGATAGAGCTGGTACTCGATAATGAAGGGTTTTAGAAGAGAAACAGACAAACATATAGATAATATGACAATCAGAGAGGGAGAGACAGAGGCAGACAGACAGACAGATAATCAGACAATCAGAGAGGGAGAGGCAGAGACAGACAGACAGACAGACACTCAGAGAGAGAGAGAGAGAGAGAGAGAGAGTGTTAATGTCTGTCTGTCTGTCTCTCTCTCTCTCTCTCTCTCTCTCTCTCTCTCTCTATCTATCTATCTATCTATCTATCTATATATATATATATATATATATATATATATATATATATATATATATATCAATCTCGTATTTCCCCCAAGGCCTATCAACCGCCTCAGTCAAGTAGAAAAGAGTAAGACAAAATAAAGACGATATACCAGGTGTGTGTGTTGTCACGTGCGTCGCGTTTTGCAAGGTCATAGAAAACTGCTCGTGCCTGATAAACGTTTTCCTGCTGTGGTTTTGAATGTTCCAATCCGCTTAAGTGATTATAATAATAATAATAATTATTATTATTATTATTATTATTATTATTATTATTATATTATTATTATTATTATTATTATTATCATCATCATCATCATCATCATCATCATCATCATCATCATCGTTATCAGCAGCAGCAGCATAATCATCTTCATCGCTACCATTGCTATTACCATCAATATAGCAAAAGTCATTAAAAAAATAGAGGAATAATAACAGTTAAAAAATAATGTTCATGACTAATAATAGTACTCGTCAAGTCACACAACGATGTAAGGGGGTGATCAGGATCCAGAAATAGAAAAAAAGACCACACACACACACACACACACACACACACACACACACACACACACACACACACACACACACACACACACACACACACACACACACACACACACACACAGAGGAAAGTCATTCTTGTCCTTATCCCAGCGGAAATGGGCCACACCCTCACTTTCTCATCATTCAGGCGTTCGGATACAGGGACTTATTCTCCCTGAAGTAGGAAATTTCGTCACACCTTGTCCTTAACGATTTATTTTGCCTGTTACAATTTACAGCCCTCATCTTTATTACTGACGTGAATTGTTTTGATATTTTAAGATTTCAGTGGCAGATACGGCGTTAAGGAGTAATACGTAAAACAAATCACTAAGGAAAAAGTGCTACGAAAGCTATTCCATCAAGATTACGGTCAGTGTTCAGTCGGGAGATGGCCTGTGCTCTTCACTCTAACTAGGTGTAAAATTGTCATCTATCCATCTTGACTTCTGTAACAATTGATTAACAGCAGAATAAGTGCTGATCAAGAAAAATTGCAATGGAAGGGGTGTAGAGCTGTAGTGCTGTTTTGTTATGCCGTTGAGTTTCGGAAAATAGGTTACAAAGTGACGAAGTTCTCTACCAAGTTAAAGTGAATAAACTGTAGTAAAATATAATTAAAGCGAAAGAGGGAGAGTAATTAAAATGAAATAGGACATCATCATAGCCATGGAATTAATGACATAGGTGAGAGAGATTTTGCTAATGAGGTGGTTTACTATAGTTCTTTCACATTATCTTTTCGTCAGTTTGTAACTTATTTCACATAGCTTAGTACCAGAAAAAGACAGTACTGTGGTTCTACATCTTTTTCACAGTACTTCTTCGTGACCAGCACCATCTACTGGTTTGCAGGCTCCTGGCCTTTGGTTCCTTCTTCCTTGCATAAAAAAAAATATTAGTATTAATATATTGTCACAGGCTCACAGCTGGGCATTCAAGATTTGTGTGTGTGTGTGTGTGTGTGTGTGTGTGTGTGTGTGTGTGTGTGTGTGTGTCTAAGATGTACAGTCAAGTACCACTCCCACATCTCTAGTTTTAGACCAAGTTAGAGTAAATATGATATAATTACAATGAAACAGGTGTCACCGTAGTCAAGAAATCACTGACAGAGGTGAGGGGGATAGTGCTAATGATAGAGCTGTGTGGAAAGCGGTGTGGGTGATGTGGCAGTGTTGATGTGTTTACCCTGGTGGTTGAGAAACGTCATATTCGGCACGATTACCACCTCGGAGCCCTACTAACCTTTTTACGTCCTCTTACATCACTATATTGCTTTCACCTTGACTTTGCCTGCGTTTTGGTTCTTTTTGCAGCTTACCTCGCGTAGCTCAGTGCCAGAAGAGGACAGTGCCACGATTCTTCATAATTTTCATATCATGTTTTCGTGACTAGCATCCTGTTCAAGCGTTAGTCTGTTGGTAAAACTCAACATTCAAGATGGAGAGATGACAATTTAAGGCCAAGTTCGAGTAAAAGGAGTATATATAGCTTATCCCGATGTACGGCAGCTCCTGACGAATTTGCACAATCCAAGAAGACCTCAATAGTGAGAGTTAATGACCATAAGTTTTGAAGTAAGCTGAAATACTCTGTGGATCTTTTCTTAAACAGAGAAGCCAAAGCACAATATTCTCAGGATATGTCTCTCCTCAGCACCTCTACTTTCCACTTTCTGTACGACAATGGCATATTAATATTCAAATTCTCATGCACTGCTTTGGTTTTAGTATATTTCTGGATATGACACGTTATTATTCTCTTTCACGATGTTTATGTATGTATGTCCATGTGAAATGTATATGGATAATAGAAATGAGAATATCTGCTTACCATATGCAAAAAATATGCTTTATCAAAGTGAACTGTCATGACTCCTTTATCTACGAATGGTACCACCCTGTTCCAAGTTGATTACATTAATTTGGTGATAGCAAAGGTAGGCTGATATAAAAATGCCTCGTATTATTTCTGAGCTACTCCTTACAAGACATTTCACCCCAAGCAAAATAGACTCATGTGTTGACAGCAAGGGTGAAGTAATAAATGAGTCATCTTACCGTAGGGGAAAAGAGATTGATGGAGAAGCAGTGTGATGGCAATTTTGTTGTCGAAGGGTTCTTCAGATTCCTTCCAGCAAATAGGCTACACACAGACAGGCAGACAAATACAGATTGAGTGACAGACAGGCAAACACACAGAGAAAGACACACAACCACACACACACAACCACACACACACACACACACACACACACACACACACACACACACACACACACACACACACACACACACACACACAGGCAAACAGGAACAAACAGACAGGCAACAGCACAGACAGACAGACGCATCTACAGACAGACATAGGCAGACATGCAACTAAAGACAGAAAACAGGGATATAGATAAGCAGACAGGCAAACAGAGAAACAAGCACAGGCAAAAAGACAAACACAAAGCAGAGCCACATACAGTATAGACAGGCAAATAATAGGGCAAACCAACGTTCCGTATAATAACACTAGATACAAAGGAGATTTAATAAGCCTCCTTGCCAACTCTATTGCATTATTATTATTATCCATCACACACACACACACACACACACACACACACACACACACACACACACACACACACACACACACACACACACACACACACACACACACACACACACACACACACACACACACACACACACACACACACAGAGCATCTCAGTTTCGCAACACCTGCCACTCTGCAATATGTCGCGCGCGCGTGTGTGTGTGTGTGTGTGTGTGTGTGTGTGTGTGTGTGTGTGTGAGAGAGAGAGAGAGAGAGAGAGAGAGAGAGAGAGAGGGGTGTACAATTATGTACCACACCCCCAACACACACACACACACACACACACACACACACACACACACACACACACACACACACACCCTTGCGGTAACCACACTTACTTTAAGTGCATCCTGTGTGTTACACCTTATATTTTCAGCAATGTGCACTGCATTTTAGGAGTACGGTATGCGTCAGAGAACTGTGTGTGTGTGTGTGTGTGTGTGTGTGTGTGTGTGTGTGTGTGTGTGTGTGTGTGTGTGTGTGTGTGTGTGTGTGTGTGAAATGTAGCGTGTCGTGAGTGTGCACAAGACAGTCCTCGCTGACACCAGGTCGTGGGAATGTGTGTGTGTGTGTGTGTGTGTGTGTGTGTGTGTGTGTGTGTGAGTGTGTGTGTGTGCTCGCGCGCACGCTTGTGTACGTGCTTTTGATGTTTATTAATGTTTACTGACCCGTGTGGTGTACGTGCGTCAACGTGTTTGTGTGCCTGTGTAAGTATGTTTGTGTGTGTGCATGTGTGTGTGTGTGTTGATCCTGGTATGTGCATTCGTCGAGATGTGAGAATGTATGTCGACCCCAGTATGTGTGTGTGTGTGTGTGTGTGTGTGTGTGTGTGTGTGTGTGTGTGTGTGTGTGTGTGTGTGTGTGTGTGTGTGTGTGTGTGTGTGTGTGTGTGTGTGTGTGTGTGTGTGTGTGTGTGTGTGTGACAAAGAAACCACACCCATCCTCCCACAAGCAACAACAGCCATTATACACGAGACCCTAAAATATAACCATTTTCATCATACCAGCATCCTTGGCTCACCACCGTAACATACCGCATATATAAACAGATGTATGTATAAATAAATACGTACATAAATAAATAAATACGTAAAGAAGCATCACGGTCGCTCTGTACGTTCCAGATTGATGGGGTCGACCGAGATAAATAATATATGTCACTTTCGGCTTCATATTATTCGGACTTTGTTTACGGATGAAATGGATGTTTAGAGGATTTCTGTACTGTACGGAGATGTTGCCAAAAATAACAACTCTTCCTGCAAATACGTATGAATTATTTTGCTTCAACGTACGGATTTAGGTTACAGGAATTGTGGTGGTCTTTGCGGTTGTAATTTTAGTCAAATCTTGTAGGAAACTATTGTGTTCTGGGCGCCATTGCCGACAGCATCAACAAAGGGGAGGTTAATGGTCAATCCAGCATCGTGACTCACTCCTCCACCAATTAACCGTTTTGGGAGCAACTTCACCGACTTGCAAGGCCGTAGGAAACACCCGCTATTGTTCCTTCCCGACAAAGAACTTGAGTCTTTCATGCTTCGCTTTACACCGAAATTTCTCATGGTGGAAGGAGCCAGCCGGAACATTGGCAAACCCAGCACATCGTCTCTCAGTACTGGAAATGAAAATGTTGTACTGAATTACAGGAATGTGTTAATATCTGTTAATCTGACGGTGTAATAATAATCTGGGAACAACGTGCATTTTTGGTGAACTTGGTCGACTCAACGTTGTTTTTCTTTTTCTTTTTTTCTTTTTCCACCATGAGACAACAAATTCGAAAGTTAGTCAAGGAAAACGGGACACTTTTACGCGGGAAGACAATGAGACTGACCCGAGGCTGGCACAACCAGAGGTGTCCAATTTCATTTTTTATTGTTCTCTTTTCATTTCTCTGTTTTCTTCTTTATACATACATCTCCACAGCTGTCCATGTTTTTTTTTTTTTTACGATTATTGCGAAAGGCGAACATGCTATCCGAGAGAAAATATATGCCAGATGGTACAAAAAATAAAATGACCACTGGGTTGTTACCTTATGTGCCTCACCGCGGAATGTCTGAGTAATAAATTCCACCGGGAAATCCTGGATACCATGAGATTCAAACGTGCTCAGTTAAGTTTGCTTTAACAAAAGTTTCCTTCTTCCTTGTTAATCCCCACAGCCTATTACGACTCACTCTTAGTTGAATAAAATCGCCTGGCCTTTTCTGGAACAGACTGCTAGAGTTGCCCTGCCTATCAGAGGCTTAATAACATTCAGTGTAAACAGCTGGAAAATATCGTAACACCCCTTCCTGAGCTGTTTTTGCACATAACACCCTAACATCCTCGTATATGTGTGAGTTTATTCCCGACTAGGTTCATCCATGGCATACTGTACAAAAGTACTTGCACATTAAGGTGTAATAAACAAAGTAAAAGCGCTGAGGTGAAGATGCAACGGAGTCTCTTATGTCATCGTTCCAATATTATGAATCATCTACTGTAGAGTAAACAAGTCAGGGTCTAAAGTCCACCTCTTAACCTCGGCCTTACGCAATACCGCCTCAGAGCAGACCATCATCCAGAGATACCTAACCGCGATGGAGCTTAAAAATACCTAGATCTCGGCCACTAACCTCGCCGTAATAAAGGGCCCAAAAACAACGGCCACTCGAAGTGTTTCAAGGAGAGGGAACGCGGCCATGTTGGGCAAGAGAGCGTGAGGCCGCGTTTAGGTGGAGCAGGTTCTCAATCCGCCAGACGAGGGTGAGAGGGGAGGAAGTGGATGACGTGGCAGTACTGTTTGCTTTTTTTTTTTTTTTTTTTTCATGACTGTTTCGTTCGCCACTTACAAGATACAGTGCCAAAAAGATTAGTTCAGTAAACTTATTTTTTATATATTTTTTGATTTACCGTGATAAAATGAGCAAGAGTGTGGTTTGATAACAATAATAATAATAATAATAATAATAATAAAACGGTATAAAGAATGGCCTAGTGGTAGAGTACTTGGTCAGGAACAGCCATGCCTTTCGTGCACTGTTTGAATCCAGTACGTGACTATACCCTTTGTACTCTAACTTGGACTAAATTTGCCAGAGTACATAGTTGGTAAAAGAGATTAGCACTAAAATATCACCCTAATCATGAAGAAGTGCTGTGGAATGGATGAAGGGCCAAAGTATATTATTATTCCATCACTGAGCTTTGTAGAGGAAGGTGCAAAAGGACAAGAATCAGGGCCAAGTTAAGATAAGAGGATTATAGAACTTTTTCTGCCTTCAACGACAATAATGTTCTGGATTACTTTAGCCTAACCATGGGATCCTATGTTATGAAGGAGTCATTTGGGATTCTATAAAAGTGTGTGTGTGTGTGTGTGTTTTGGGTGTGTCCAAGGTGCGGACAAGGACATCTCTCACTTCTCAAAACACACACACACACACACACACACACACACACACACACTACTAGCTGTCATTTACAAGGAGATGCACATGAGAAGAGTTGCTCGCTTACATTTGCCTGTCCTTCAGCAAAATGGCTGTCGTACAAGGGTTTAGGAAGCGATATGAGAGAAAGAAAGAGAGAGAGAGAGAGAAAGAGAGAGACCTTAACCTTCCCCACCACTTCCTCTAATTTATCCCAGTCCCTACCCAGGCTATTACCATGTCCTTTCCTCTCTCTCTCTCTCTCTCTCTCTCTCTCTCTCTCTCTCTCTCTCTCTCTCTCTTTCTCTCTCTCTCTCTCTTCTCTCCTCTTCGTGTTCTCCGTGACTTCCTTCTCTCTCACATGATAACACTTCCTCATTCATTACTTCATAACGTGACTTTCCAGTGGCTTTCACTCTCGTCTATCTTACTTAACCATCTATCCACCTGTCGGGCAATGTAGATGCGTGCCTGTCTGAAGGTCTATCTGTCTGTCTGACTGTCTGCGTAGCTCTTTTTGTAAACATGTGGGTATCTGTTTGTTGGAACATCGTAGCCACTTTTTATATATACGTAACTTCTTTGGCCTCCATCTCTTCTTCTCTTACTGTCACTCTTTTCTTTTCCTTTTCTTTTCTGCTCTTCTTACACTTTTTCTTTCGGCTGTCTCCTCTCCTCCTTCCCTCTTCCCTCCCTCTCTTCACCCACCTTCTTCCTCCGTCATTCTCTTCTCTTTCCTCGAGCTGTCTTCTCTTTTCCTTCCTTCTTCCTTTCCTCTCTTCACCCACCTACGTCCTCTCTCCATTTCTCTATCTTCTCTCCATCCCTCTTCATCTCCTCTTAAAACACACACACACACACACACACACACACACACACACACACACACACACACACACACACACACACACACACACACACACACACACACACACACACACACACACACAGCATCTATTTTACCTTCATTCTTTCCACTGCATCTTTCTCTCCCGCCGTCTTCCCTCACCCACTTTCATCATCTACTTTCCCTCCCGCTCTTCTCCCCTCCCACAAAATCTACTCTCACGTGACTTCCCTCATCTCCTGTCCAGTAAGTGTGGGAAAGTTATGACACGCACAGTCAGTACTAAATATCCCACCATCCTCTTCGCTCACTACTGATTTCATGGTATGTTGTTCACAGTAAGTCTAATTTTAACATCCCTAATACCATACGCCACATTCCCATCAGCTTAGATGGATTTCAAGCACCTCTCCCATAGCGATTTATTCCGTATATTATAGCATCGCATAATTAACCGACCTTACACAAAAATGACCCGGCAAGAGAAATTAATAGGGAAACTCCTGAACCAACGAGAGGAAGATCCATTGACTTACTGTACTCGTTTATTATTTGCTTATTTACTTTGTGTGTGTGTGTGCGTGTGTGTGTGTGTGTGTGTGTGTGTGTGTGTGTGTGTGTGTGTGTGTGTGTGTGTGTGTGTGTGCAGGGCTCTTGCTAACTGCTAATGGTTGCGAGCCATTTGGCCAAACTGACTACGAGCCGACATATTTTACAAGCAATAAATATATTTATTTATTTACTCATTGTGATGATTAGAATCATATAATGTGGTTTTAAACATTCACAGTGGCAACAAGGAAAGAATAATCGATCACAACGTGTTTTTTTGTTCATTTAAGTGAGATTTACTTATTTTTTAGTTTACTGGGTTTTGAAGTGGATGTATTTTTTCCTCGCCAAAAGGCGACTTGCATGTAAAATTTGTTCGCCGAAGGGAAAAAATACTCGCATTTGCGAGCTGTGGCTCTCCAAACAAGAGCCCTGGTGTGTGTGTGTGTGTGTGTGTGTGTGTGTGTGTGTGTGTGTGTGTGTGTGTGTGTGTGTGTGTGTGTGTGTGTCTGTTGTCAACGCTACTTCTGAAGATGCAAAAAACTAAGATTCCTAATATAGAATTCTGGATTAAGGTTATAGCGCTAAAGTAAATAACCTCTCATACCCCAGCATCTCTCTCTCTCTCTCTCTCTCTCTCCTACGCGTGATGTCAAGGTCTCACCCAAGGACAGGCCCGTGAGGACAAAGTATGGTAATTACCTCTATTATTATAAGGGGTCCACCTGTCTCATAGCAGCGAGGGAGTTGAGACACTGCTCCATATTCTTGTTAAATGGGGAGACTACGTAACACTTCCTCCTTAGCGATTTATTTTCCTTGCAACACCTTAATAGCCTCTTCTATATTAATGATGTAACTATTGATCTTATTGCCGGGAGAAGTATTTTGTCTCTCTCTCTCTCTCTCTCTCTCTCTCTCTCTCTCTCTCTCTCTCTCTCTCCACTACCATCACCACTATACCTTTACAAAATCCTAAAGAAATGTAACTCTGCTCCAGATATCAGGCGGTTGGTATTAGTGCCCAAGTGGTGGCGTGTCAGAGTGTGCAGTGCTGTGTGTTGGAGCATAGGGACCGTTCACTTAATAGGTATTTGCTAACTTCCATCATTGTAGTACTTCTCTCACCCACACACCCATTGTAAATTATGAAACTCTTCTGTCACGTGTATAACTGGTTGATCTACAGTTTCTACACTCTTGCTCTGGGTTCCATGTGCTCTAAACTAGACAGTACTGTATTTTGTTCACTTCAGAAGCCTTCCTGCCTTTCTAATCATGTCCATAACTGATGAAATAGTTTTTTTAGTTACAGTCTTCCCTATACCAAAGAGCCACGAAAACAACAAGTCTGTTTCTGTTTTCTTTTCGTTGTACTCCTTTGTACTCCTTTGATAGATAGATAGAGGGATAGACATAAGTAGACAGACAGACAGATAAATCATTTGCATTAGTGACCTTATTTCAGTGGCCACATATTAGTCTTACTTTACTGTTCACGTCTAAATCTTACTTTACTAGTAATGTCATAAATGACTTTGTGTCATAAAAGACTGTGTAGGTTCCTTTGTGGTTGAGTTATATATATATTTTAGATTTGTGGACGAGCGGTTTTTATATCTTGGAGTAGCTTCCCATTTGTCATGTAGTGACATGAGAGGTAAAGAATAGTATGGGACTATTTTTATTTGTCTTGGAAATATTAACAAGTCTCTCACACAGAGCGTAAGTATAGAGTCCCGTCCTGCTATCTATCTCTCTGTCTCTCTCTCTCTCAAATTGCCAAGCCCTTCTCACTGTGACCTGTCTCTTCTGAGGCCTGTCTCCTTCTAAGCTTTCTTTCCTAAATTCTGGTGAAACAGGAGACGTATCACGTATGTTCCTCGTGGATGGAAAGTTTAAGAAGCCTGTGTGTGAGTATGTGTGTATATGTGTGTGTATGGTTACTAGGTCTTTGTTCACGAGAGGACTGCTGACAGCTAACTGCATCATCTCCTTACTGGCCGCTGTCGTCAGCTTTCCTCAGTGTAACTTGCAACCTCATTTCCTTTTCCCAGGCTCGCAGAGGGCTGTCTATCTATCTATTTATCTATCTATCTATTATGATTTGTAATTATAATATGTAGTCTTGACATCTGCTCGGCCGCGCGAAAATGGCGTACCATCGACAGTTAATAGCCCTAATATATTAATATATACTATATACACATTATAATGAACTTATAAGCTAATTAAGTGAAATGCATAATATTGTAAAAGTAACATAATTGTATGAATATTGTATACATATATTATTCATAGTAAATAGTGATTATTCAGTAATATTACATTTTAAACAAGTTGTATACATATTTGAATAAATGCATTAAAGTAAATTATTTAACTGTAATACAAATCATAATATGTAGTCTTGACAGTAACGAGCTTTAATTTTCTCTGATGTTATTATTCGTCCCAGCCTCTGTGGTGGGCGCGATGAACCAAAATCATTCGTCCCCTAAATTTATTCTCATAGTGCATTGCCTTCATCACTCCCGTCCTGTGAAGCTTTTGTGTCTGTCACCCACCAGGCTCTAGTTGGCTTTGTTGCTCCTGCCTATTGAGAAAGAGAGAGAGAGAGAGAGAGAGAGAGAGAGAGAGCACTTTGCCCCGGTAACCCAGCCACGAAGTTCAGATTGGGAAATTAGGTTATAATTTCATGTTTTTTTAGGTCGGCCATGAATTAAAGTCTGTTTATGGTAAGCACGTCCTTTATCGTTAATTTATTTCGTCATTATCAGCATTGACATTTCTCTCTCTCTCTCTCTCTCTCTCTCTCTCTCTCTCTCTCTCTCTCTCTAACCACACCACCAACACAGGTGAAAATCCTTAACCACTTTTAGCTCGGGGGATGGTCGGGTGTGGTCAGATTGTAGGGCTGATTTGACTAGTAACCAAGGAGACTCATTTCAAAATTAAGGCTGATCTAATTCCAAGTTAATATGCAAGGTCTTCATGAGTAGTACAGTACCATATTCCGGTGTTAATCTTTTGTTACCACTCAGCGTTCAAGATGGACGGATGGCAGTTTTACGCTTAGAGGGAGGGCGAACAGAGTCTAGTTTCTCTGATTGTGTGTGTGTGTGTGTGTGTGTGTGTGTGTGTGTGTGTGTGTGTGTGTGTGTGTGTGTGTGTGTGTGTGTGTGTGTGTGTGTGTGTGTGTGTGTGTGTGTTATATCTGGCTAGTG
>NC_137056.1:4673253-4705753 GCF_032717465.1 Coenobita brevimanus
GTCTGGTGTGTGTGTGTGTGTGTGTGTGTGTGTGTGTGTGTGTGTGTGTGTGTGTGTGTTTAACCTCCGCAAGTGAAGTTAGACGGAGGTTATGTAATCACCCGTCTTTATTTGTCAACTTGTTTACAAGATACGGTATCTCATAAAGTTGGTGTCGGATTTCAGTGAAGTGTGGAGAGTAGAAGGTAGATGGGCTGTTGGTCAAGGAATAGTTTATTAGATTTAGAGGTGATCCGGATGCAGATGCAGGAAATAACTTTTGAATTTTATTGGTGTCGGCTGAAGTATACGCTCGGCAAGACTGCCTAACAGGACTGACAAAGGCTGTAGAATTAACTGGTTATGTGAGACCGTTAAAATATTCGTCTGGTAGGAAAGAGGAATTAGAGCAGTAAATCATATATTTTATTAGCTTTGGGGGAAGTATGCGCTCTCTGACTGCTTTCTAATTCGTTCTGTTTCCAGACGGTTTTATTCAGCTTAGAGAGACCTTGAACAGGTGGGGTAAGATACACCTTTCACTAAGCACTCAATTTCTGGAGATCGTTTGAAGTTTAACAAGATCGTCTGGTGGTGGCAAGAATAACAGTAGATAATTCGTCATTGAACTGAAAGGGTTGTCACTAAGGAGGAGGAGAAGAAGAAGAAGAAGAAAGAACAAGAACAAGAACAGGAAAAAAAAGAAAATGAAGAGAAGAAGGAAAAGAAAAAATAAGAAGACGACGAAGAAGAACAAGAAGAAAGAAAAGGAGGAGGAGGAGGAGGAGGAAGAAAGACAAAAGAATCCAGTTCCTTGTCTCCATTGAAATTACGCACTCCAGTTTAGTACCGGCATAAAATTTGTACAGTACTCTGCTTATGGAATCTTAGCAATGCAACAATGCCAATTTTTAAAGCATTGAAGGTATCTTAATATCTCTTCCTTAGCGATTTATTTTCCACATTTTAACTGTATATTTCTTTGAGTGGTATATATCTTCACTATAGTTTGCATCGCAACACACCGGACGGTATGCAGGTGTAATTTGCAGAATAAATTGCAATGGGAGAGGTGTTGCGTAATTTCTTTAACCGACGAGAATATCCGTATTTTCATTAACACCGGAGACTTCTTTGCAACTTTTCCTTACTGATTTATTTCGGATATTGCACCTTAACATCGTATAGTATGCCATTAATGCAAGGAATATTAGTATTTAAAAGACACAGATAATTAAAATGGGACTATGCCCTGTTTGCTTTAACCCAAAATAAAATTGCCATCCCTCCATCTTGATTGCTGAGTTGAAGCAGTTAGTTAACACTGAGCTGTGGCGCTAATCGTAAAGTAGTGCCGTGGAAAGAATGAATAGGCATGATATTGTCTTATTCTGAGGCTTAGCTATGTGAAAAAAGCTGTAAAAGAGTGAAATTTGGGCCAAGTTGAAGTGAAAAGACTGTAGTGAAGCATAACTAGAAAAATATATCGCTAAGGAAGAGGTGTAACGAAACATGAAACCAGCGAAACTACAGCCCCTCGTCGAGTTAGCAGCTGTTACATATACCCCATTTACTCTAACCTGGCTTAAAATTATCTTCTATTTATCGTCAGTACCGAATTGTAGCAGTATCTTAACACTTAGATATGATACCAGTCGAAAAACATAAAAGCGAGTATGAAAGCAGAATGTGTGAAATTAATCGCTTATGGAGAGGCGTCGCGAAATACGTGTACAGTTTAGCGGATAACGGAACTCTGGCGAACGTAGCACACCGTAAAAATAGCCCTGTTGCGGTTCCCCCCCCACACGCATGCACAGTTGGAACAGGTTTGGGGTTAGAGGGAGAGTAGGTATGTAGGAGTGAAAGTGAAATTTGCCTGGCCGAGTTTGTTTTTGTGTTCCTTCTTGTGTGTGCCAGTGTTTGAGTGTGTTTGGGGAATGAGGTTGCGTGTGGATATTTGTGTGTGTGGGATGGGTGAATGTGTGTGTTTGGCGGGGATGTTAGTGTGTGTGTGTGTGTGTGTGTAAGATTTTTATGCATGCTGACGTTTTCTTGTGTGTATGAGTGTATCTTTGCATGCATGTAATTCCTCTGCAGTGTGTGTGTGTGTGTGTGTGTGTGTGTGTGTGTGTGTAATTGTATGAGAGTGAGAAATGACAAGCCCTGGCAGGTGAGTTGTGATGCTGGATGACACACATGACAAGGAAGAGGGCGAGGTGTGTCAGTGCAAATGCAGTGTCATACCGAGCACTCACCTCTCACACACAAGGTCACACCAGAGAGAGAGAGAGAGAGAGAGAGAGGTGGGGAGGGTTATGGAGCCAGAGAAAGGAAAGGGTCTAATAGTATCGGGTAAAGAAATTAATGTGTGTGTGTATGTGTATGTGTGTGTGTGTGTGTGTGTGTGTGTGTGTGTGTGTGTGTGTGTGTGTGTGTGTGTGTGTGAGAGAGAGAGAGAGAGAGAGAGAGAATGGTGGGTGTGGTAGAAGGGAAAGAAAATTTTAAATAGATATAAATAGCGAGGAAAAAAAAAAGTGAGAGAGAGATTTGGGGTGGAGGGGAATAAGTAACCAGAGAACAAACTCATCTATCTCAGAATGTGAAGCAGCGAATTAGTTTTTTCCTCACATATCTTTTTTGTTTTTTCATTCGACAGCATGAAACCCACTTAGGAAGCCATGTAACCTGTTCTTTCGCACAGACGCCGCCACACACCTTCACATGCCACCATTTGGACACTATACTCATTTTACTCTAACATGGCCTAAATTTTTCATCTCCCCATCTTCACTGCTCAGCTGTAAGAAGAGATTAATGCTAGAATACGATGCTAGTCACAGTGAGGTGCTATGGAAAAGATGTAGAACCAC
Organism: Coenobita brevimanus; assembly: GCF_032717465.1. Lineage (NCBI taxonomy): Eukaryota > Metazoa > Arthropoda > Malacostraca > Decapoda > Coenobitidae > Coenobita > Coenobita brevimanus. The sequence goes on from NC_137056.1 coordinate 4,676,106, forward strand.
AGCATTATCTTTCTCTGACACTGAGCTACTAAAAATAAGCTGGAAGAGGACGAAAATCTGGGCCAGGTTAGGGTAAAAAGCATATAATACCCACTAAATGAAATGTAATATGCTAGGAATATCATGCTAATCTTAGTATGATAGAGGTAGAGGAGTTGGTTTTATGAGGAGTTGGTGGGTTTTGTGGGGGTGCAGTGATGATCTTTGCAATTCCTTCACTTCGATGACGCTCCCTATTTTATTCTTGCCACCTTTTGTCGATATTACTGGCCTTATGAGGGACCTCTTGTAGTGAAGGGGTTAATGAAGGCTATACTATATCTGACCCCAGCTATTGAAAGTCTCTCGTCAGGTCAACGAAATCATCAGGAGGTACCAAGAAGTAAGAAACGCAGTGGAAGTGAAGTGGTTACCGACATTGTTATCCTGGAACTTCTGACCCCTCCCCCTCCCAGTAATTACCTGCTGGTATCACAGCGTATTGTAGAAGCATATTATTCAAAACAGTAAAACCATACCAGCTATTCAAAATAACTATCAGCCTTACGTAACGGAAATCATTGCTAGGACTGACTGCAGTCTTCACAGGGTGTACTGAATCCTCAATTATCTGTTTTCAGAATATCATATATTAGACGTTTTCTGGAGGAAGACTGGGGCTCAACTGTGAGCATGAGAACCTTCTGACATGGACTTGTTTGTAGACGAGAGTAACTGCAGATCTGTGTACTCCTTTTAAAATACTGTATATGGTTGTGTTCGGTGCACGAATAAAATTCTCTCTCTCTCTCTTTCTTTCTCTCTCTCTCTCTCTCTCTCTCTCTCTCTCTCTCTCTCTCTCTCTATCTATCTATCTATCTATCTATCTATCTCTCTTAGGGAGATGGGATGATTCTCAGTTTTTGCTTGAAGCTCCCTCAGTAAAATAAAATCGTGTGGAGGCATCTGCAATGAAATGTGTAAATGGTCACGAAGCAGTGGGGGGAGGGGGTTAAAGGTGGTGGTGTTGGAGTCACGTGGTACCTTTTACAGGCAAGGTTAATTGGCGCTGCAACACGACTTTAACGCTTTATATTTCCAGTCAGCAAATTTGAACTAAATTTGTTTACAAAATATTAAGATGTATAACAGTCCGTTAGAAAAAATTCTGTGACAAAAATTTAAGGTGTTACGATTATTAACAATACATGTCAATCATTATAATAAATCAATAATTCATCAACTGGCATTACTTTTTATGCAAAGAATTACAAAACGCAACAAATACCTTTCTGAAAAAAATCTACCCCTCTGACGGAAAACAGAAAAAGTAGAGAAAAAGTAGAGGTATAGTCAGAGTCATTAGTTAAGATCCTTGGACCCACTGGGTTTTGAAAGACTGGAGGTCAGAGGCAGGGGGAAGATGGATTGAGGAAGTGTTTCGCAGGTGTACAGTTACCTACACCCAAAAAAACTTTCTGAGGAGGTCAAACTTGAGAATGAGGACTGGTTTCTGTCCCATCAAAATGGTCGGTGTGCATGGTTGGGAAGTACAGTTGCGGTCAGTGGGTCTTTTACAGTGTCTGGAAGCTGTGTCATAACGTACGGATACCTTCCCAGACTAAGATGTAAGTCAGAGGGTTGTAACGTTAAGGGCTGTAATCTGGCTTCATTAGTTGGGTGCCACAGACATGTGATAGGATTCTTTGACTTTAGTTGTGCAGTATGGGAGTACAAACACACATTTAAACTCTGTAGAACGCAGTGCCACCCAGGGGTGACAGTTCAACACATTTTCAAAACATGGATAAGGAGGGAACCCCAGGGTAGGGAGTTACGAGCTTTACGGCTATGAGCCGATAGGCGAAGGGCGGTACACTAAGTACCTTCCCTACAAAATTGCACGTGCAGCAACGCGGGGTTCTGGGGGTTAAGCAGATGCACAGACGTAACGGTTTGTTATGAATGCTTCAACTTTTCTGGTAATATAATGACTTAGTATCTAGCACCTAAATTTAGGAACCAGATAGATCCTCTGGCCGTTAACCGTGTACGTAAAATGGTAGAATCATCCTGAGAGAGTAATATATCCAAAAGAAGTTGTGGAGGACTGCATGATTTAGGAATGAAAGTGAAATAATTATTTTATGATACTAAGAGTAATACTGCCAATTATGCACTCACAAGGTGCGGTGTGTCTTTAAATGTCACTCACTTACCAAGTCACTGTGCCTGTTTTAAAAATATAATCTGGCAGGTTGCAACCGTAGCGTTTTAAAAGCCTTAACTTATGAGGGGGATTTGAGGGGGTGAGGGAATCGGTGGTGTTTGGTGTGTGCCTGGGGCATGTCCGGGGAGTGTCTGAGGTGTGTGTGGTGTGTACGAGTACATGGGGTGCTCTTGGGGTGTGTATGAGGGGTGTGTCCAAAGTAAAAGGACACATTTTTGAATGTTTTGGGGTGGGCTTGGATATCAGAGACCTCCTTTCCCTTGTTTCACTACCATTTAAGCTATTCGTTAAATACATCTAATGGAAAAACTGTGTAGTGGTAATGTTATCAGCTGTTAGAACTGAAACTAGATCATATGTATTGGAACTATTGATATATATATATATATATATATATATATATATATATATATATATATATATATATGTATGTATGTATGTATAAAATTATAAACTTTATGCCAGGGACCTGGACTTAAAAACACCCAGATCAGTCATGCCTAAGTGTTTCGTGCAGGAGACAGCCATTTGAGTATGCATCAGTTAACAAGATTTGGCAAGAAGAGGAATTTCATCTGAACTTAACCCCTCACTGAATTAGATCCATGTCACCCACAGTGTTCTCATGTTAACCGTACGAAAATGTTATTGCAGAACCAGCCTTTTCAGAATGTTTGTCTATACTAGGTTTGTTTTCATCTGACAAAGATCCGTACCTCTTTCAGATCTGATGACGGCCATGTGTAATGAGACTGGAAGATAACTTTGACCAATGATCAAGGAGACTTATTTTTGCCTCATTTATAATGCTCGTTGAGTTTCATACAACCACAACTAAGTACAGTATTCAAGTTGTTGGAGTTGCCCAGTTTCGTCAAATGAAAACAATACCGGCTATTGTGTGTTTGTGGACGCGTGGTTGGTTCTGCTCTCCCTTTGCATGACTTGGCGGATCCATTAATTACTGGATAGAGGGGCTAGAGACGTTTTTTTGCTACGTACAGTTTTTTCCCACTCTACCGTCCACTTTCAGTCCCTTTCCCTGTGTTACTGGCACTGCGACTGTCGTTAATGAAATACTTGGAGCAGCATCATTAAACCAAATGACTCTCTTGACCTCTTGAATGCTGAGAGAGAGAGAGAGAGAGGGGGGGGGGAGACAAGAACTGAGAGAGAGGAATGAGGTTAGCGGGGGGGAGAGATGGAGGAGGGAGGGAGGGTCATACCACCTGTTACCTTGCCTCTCTCTCTCTCTCTCTCTCTCTCTCTCTCTCTCTCTCTCTCTCTCTCTCTCTCTCTCTCTCTCTCTCTCTCTCCACCTACTTCCTTCCCTGCCTTTCCTGTATTTTTTCGTTCTTACCCTCCGTCACCACTTTGCCATCCCCTTTCCCTCTCTCTTTCCCTTCCCTCTCTTTCACAATCCTTCCTCTCGTCCTTCGCCTCCCTCCTTCGCTGTCCGTCATCACCCTTCTCCCCTCCTTCCATCCTCCCTCCTTGCATGTCTGTTTCGTAATTGTCTGTCATGTTTCCTCCCTCACCTCTCTTTCTTTGTTCTTTCTCTTGCGTTCCTATTATTCTTGCCTTTCACTTTCATTATTCTCTCTCTCTCTCTCTCTCTCTCTCTCTCTCTCTCTCTCGCTCGCTTTCTCCAGAGAGGGGGAAAGGTTGAAGGAAATATTTGAACAGAAATGTTATGGAAGTGCAGCGCAAGGAAGAGAGAAGGGGGGGAAAGGGAAAGTCCAAGGAAATGTTTATTGAAGAAAAAATAGTGAAAAAGTTTTTCGACAAATGTAAAAGCAGCGAGAGAGAGAGAGAGAGAATCACTGAACCCTGGCAAACACAATGCTCCTGGTCAGCATTCATCATTCTCCACGCTGTTTTACACCGAATCACACACAATCTCTCTCTCTCTCTCTCTCTCTCTCTCTCTCTCTCTCTCTCTCTCTCTCTCTCTCACACACACACACACACACACACACACACACACACACACACACACACAAAGCACATGTCCCGGAGCTTCACCCTTTCACCACCGAGGGGTCTTTTGTATTTTATTCTTAGTATTTCCGGCCGGTGTTATTGATCCACTGAACCCGGAGTTTTCTTTATTTTATTGGTTCCATCTTCAGACGAGATTATTGGCTTAGGATAGTCTCTCTCTCTCTCTCTCTCTCTCTCTCTCTCTCTCTCTCTCTCTAATTATATTTATATGTACACAATATTTTTATCTCCACCTACCTATCTCTGTCTGTATCTGTCTGTTTATGTGTCTCTACTTACCTAAGGATTTTTGTCTATCTATCTGTTTATTTATTTCTCTGTGTGTCTGGCTATCTATCTATCTATTTATCTTTCCTAAGCTCAGTAAAATCGTCTGGAGGGAGAAAAAAAAAAATTACTAAGTGACGTTAAAGGATTCGAGCATTTGAAAGGATACCCTTTCGCTGTGGGGAGACATCTTAAAGCTGAGTTCATTCGTGTGCCGATAGGAGAGAGAGAGAGAGAGAGAGAGAGACCTTTACATTTCGCTGTTCATGTACCGAAATTTCCCACTTTAAACGGAGTGTGTCATCCAGTTTTTGTATCAGTCCAACCCCTTCTTTAACCACCGCCATTTTTTATCGAATGTAAGACTCCGGTTTAGTGTAATCATTGCCTTCATAATATCTCCGGTTTGCTTCATGGTCTAGTTAACCCATTTTGTGTGCCAGTTACATATGGCGTCTGGTGGTTGAGTCCTTTCACCTTTATATGGTGAGGTTTCCGTCCTTTTACGGTTTATTTCGCATAGTTCGTTGGAAGGAAAAGACAGTTTTGTGGCTCTAAATCCTTTCCATGACGTAGTGCCTGTTTCGTAGCGATTTACTCTCCCTCTTTTGTATTTCAGCTTAATAACGACACACCATGGTTCATTGACATACGGGAGAATTATTAAGTTTTGGTGTTCAAAATAAATCGTTAAAGGAGAGGCGTTACGAAATCTCCACAGTCACGTAGAATACATCCTATAGACGTAATCATCCTGAAGGGGTATATTTAGCGACTCTGCCATGTGGTCGTGGGTAAACCAGTGTTGTTATACCCCTTTCACCCTAACTTGGCTTAATATTATCATTTCTCCATCTTGAGTGCTGAGTTATGCCATGAGATTGACACTATCATATGAAGCTAGTCACGAAGAAGTACTGCGACAGGAGAAAAATTTGTTGTAGGTTAAGGTAAAAGGACTGTAGTTGTTATATAATTGGAGATGACACGTGCAGCAGTGGTGGTCAGCTTAGAATAGGTCAGCATCGTTAAAACCACTGAGTCAGCACACACCACGGGTCGAGGAGGTGTAGGTCGAAAGGTTAGAGAAGTGGTCTGTTGTCTGAAAGGATGTGAGTTCGAGACCAGACAGAGTAAATGAGTAGTGTAATGCTTTAGACTTCATTAAAATAGGCCTCACTTCCACAACACTCACCGTCGTCATACCCCCGTCCCCCCAACACCTAAAACCGATGAGGTAGGAAATCTGGAATGGCAGCTGCAGTACCGCCATTAAAAGTCAACACCGTTACCCTCTGACTCAGCACTATTAAGGGGTGCTTGTGCTGAGTCATAGTGCGGTCAGGAAGGTTCACTGGGGATCTTAACACTCAGGCCTCTGTCATTAACTCTGCACTGAATAGAACCCCCTGTCGTTAGCCTCAGTGTAATGCTGGAGTGGTCGTAAAAATTGATCGGTTAACCCCTGTCATATCTCGGGCGTATTTTATTATATTTATTTGTTTATTTATTTTATCTGTTTATGTATGTATTTATCTATTTAGCTATATTGCCACCACGTGATGAGCTTATTTAACTCAAGAAATTCTGTAAATATTCCGGAAGCTTATAAAAATGTCCGGTTCCATAATTATAACCCCCCTGAGGTGTAGCAACTTGGCTGCTGCATTTGGCCCTAAATATTTAAGGGTAGGTGACCAGTCTGAGTCCCCGGTGGCATCATTTAATCGAAAAAACCCTCCAGCCGCCTCTTGGTGATTCGAAGCTACGCGTGCTTTATGCTTTTAGAGGACAAATTTAGCTGAAGAAAATCGTGTTGAGGTAGCCAGACTCAAATGTCAGAGGTTCGTCTTCTCGTCGGTGAAGGAAACTCCCTATCACCTCTTCCTAAGCGATCTGTTTTGCGAATTACACCTTGTTGTCCTCTTCTGTGCTGCTTAAATATTCTAATATCACCATACTCTTCATAAATAACGTAAAAAACGATATTAGCATGCCGTGTCCAAAACTAAATCGGTAAGGAAGGGATGTTAGGGAGCTTCTTTAGTCACCAAGAATACGAGCCTGTGTGGGGTCCTGCCATCTAAAGCCACTAGACCACCAGGCAGCTACAGTAAATATAGTAGTCCTGGATCTGGGTTAATTCCGATGGTGCATTAGTCTGGACACTGGATTAGCCTGGAAGCTGGATTAATGTAAAAGCAGGATTAGTCTCCACACTGAGTGCCTCAAACTGGATTAATACCTAAGCTGAACTGACTTGGATGTTGGATAAATCTGAAAGCTGGATAAATTTAGATGGATTAGTCTGGCAACTGGATTAAAATAAAAGGTTGATTAGCCTGTATGTTGAAGGCCTGGAAACTGGATTAATGCCGAAGCTGGATTAACCGGGATACTGGAAAACTCTAAAAGGTGGATTAATCTGAAATCTGGATAAATGTAGAATCTGGATAACTCTGGAATCTAGATAAATTAGAATCTGGATAAATGTGGAAACCGGATTAATATTTGCTAGATGAGTCTCAAAGCCGGATTAATGTAAGAATAAGATTGGTCTAGTGTAATATCTCGTTCCTAATGTTAAGCGAATTCAGCCTTTCTTCACTGGTCAGCTTCCATTACACATTTCATAAAATTTTAGGCTTTAATTAGCGTTATTTATATAGTCTTTATTGCTTTATCGGCCTTCCCTGCACGGTGATGGCCTTTCTTTTTATTTATATCTTTATTTACGTATATATGTATTTCATTTTTTTTATTCCACCGCCAAAAGGTTAGAAATGATCTCCACTAACCACAGCAGCCCGATGACGTTGTTTTGATTTTTATTCTTACTATCCCTAGACGATTTTATTCAGCTTGGGAGAGGCTTTAAGAATCCTGGAGAGGTTAGATGCTGTTGTCATTAACCTCCTCAGTGTGAGAAGTCTCCTGTGCCAAGTATAACCGTGTGGAGGTAGCGACAGTAACACACACACACACACACACACACACACACACACACACACACACACACACACACACACACACACACACACACACACACACACACACACAAAGATGTACATCTTCCGGTGCACGACGAGCATTCCTTCACTTAAGAGTTGCAAGGGTTGCTGACACACTTCTATCTCATCCTCTGACTTGGTGCTTCTATCTGTCTGTCTATCTATCTGTCTATCTATCTATCTATCTATCTATCTATCTATGAGTTGTATTATTATAATATGGAGTCCTGACACACACACACACACACACACACACACACACACACACACACACACACACACACACACGACATTGCAGTAATGGGGTTAACTTTAGCATGATGGCGTCTTTGTATTTATATTCTTGCTACTTACTAATACTTTATCCAGCTGAGGGAAGACTTCTGGCAACGGAGGGGTTAGAAACTATCAGGGGTGCTGCCAGGATTTTGTTATGGTCGGCTGACTTTATTATTATTATTCTCGAGATACAGGTCTTTGGAAATATTATAATAGCATCTAATTAAAAAAGCTATCAAGTGTTAAATTGTAAAGGAAGCAGCTCAGGAAATGACTGTTAATACAAGAATGAATAAATGAAAGTATATGTAACTGACCAAATGAGTTCCTTCTCACTCAGGATCCTCTGTTAGAAAAGGGGGGCGACGCGCTCCTTGCCCCCCCGCCCCCAGTCGGCTGCGCCCATGGAAACTATATTCATTTAACTCTCCAGCTCCATCACCTTTTTTTTTTCTTTTTCAGTAACTTCAGATGATTTTATTTTCCTAAGGAGATAATACTAATATTGACGAAATTAGTTATCGTCATCAGAATCAATATCTTTCTTTTTCCTCTAGATGACACGAGTCACTTTTACTTTCACCACACACCTTTCCACTCCACCCCAGGAAAAAGGTTAAAAGAAAGAGAGAGAAAGAGAGAATACAAGAACCTGTCTGTATGTGTCTTTAAGGGCGAATACAGATGCGAACATTCCTCGTGCCAGCAAAATACGAAGCAGGAAGAAGCGTTAGTAAAATACATAATAGGTAGGTGTTGTACTGGCTGTGTGTGTGTGTGTGTGTGTGTGTGTGTGTGTGTGTGTGTGTGTGTGTGTGTGTGTGTGTCATCAGTCTGAAGTGGCGGGATGCGAACATAGACTAACATATGAAAGAACACACTGCCAGCTTTCAGACGTTGGGCTCCTCAAATTGGGAGGCGAACACACTAACCACTAAATCACCGTGAATACATACTCACTCTAAACACGCAATTCTTTAGCTATTTGCAGTTATTTATTCTGTCATTTTCTGTTAGTATTTTTGTAACATTTAGTCGCAGCATATAATTCAGCACTGGCCACAAACGAGCCAGGGACGCAATTCCTCCCCTGTCTTTGTAATATACTGCAGACCCACAACAGACGCCACCAACTCCTTATAACACAGCATAGCCAACGCACTCCGCAAAAATTTTGATGAGTTTAGCCAGCACACACACACACGACATCTATTTTCTTATTTATAGTGAGTGTCCGCTACCATACAGTACCTCACCTACAGTTTTTTATGTATCTAGTAGCAAAACCTCACCTCCAATTCGACTTTATTAGTATCAGCCAAACTACCACGAAGGCTTCTAGTAAAGATGATCACAGAATTCTACATCAACCTTATAGTTAGGGTACCAGCACAAGCAGTATTGAACCCCATCGTGATTATAGACGGTTTGTTATTTATCTGGCGAAAATGAGTCACTGGCACGGGAAAAATAAATCAGTTGTGGGTGAGCCTAAGTTTTGGATAATGAGTCTCCTTGGTTACTTAACAAATCGACCCTCCAGTTCAGATACACTTGACAATCATCTGAGCTGAGAGAAGTTAGGAATCTTTGTCAGGTTAGAATAAATGCGGTATAGTTAAACCCCACCACTGCAATAAAAAAATAAAAAAATAAATAAAAACAGGAGACTATTTACAGCTACACTCCCAGTCAAAACCACAACAGCACTACTACCAAGACCAGTTCTAACCAAACCACAATCAATTACAAACCATGATCAATAACAATCATTGCACAACCAACCATAACAACTCTACCACGACTAATCGAAATCAGTCCACACAACCAGTCCAACCACCCACCCAATCACAACCACACCACACATACTATAACCACATCACCACTGCCACAATTTGTTACAAGGACAAAGAATAAAAATTTACCTACTGCCAATTACATACACTAACAATTTTAAGTTTCAACCACACCTTCACCTCAGCCCACCACCACAACCACTTCCAGCCACACAACCACACACAGCAGCTGCCACACTTACCACTCTTAGTACACTTCCTCTACAAACAACATTAACCACACAGCCATCACCACTACCACAGCCACCACATCACCACGACAGCTACCATCAACCGCACTACCACCACAGCAACCATACAACGATCACCGTCACCACAACAACCACACAACCATCACCACAAGAGCAACCATACAACGATCACCGTCACCACAACAACCACACAGCCATCACCACAAGAGCAACCATACAACCTCCGCAATCAACTTTACCACCACCACAGCCACCGCCACCACCACCACACTTACCCCAGTCACCACACCACACATTCTGTCAACACAATGACCCACATAATAAAAACAATGGCGAGAGAGAGAGAGAGAGAGAGAGAGAGAGAGAGAGAGAGAGAGAGTTGCTTTTACTTTCGCTTTCCTTGACCACCTCAAACACGAGACAAGCAGCACCCTCACTCCCCACATTATTTTATTTATTTATTTATTTTCTTTTTTTGGGGGGAGCTACATCTGCATCATTCTCTCTCTCTCTCTCTCTCTCTCTCTCTCTCTCTCTCTCTACCACAATTTTCTGCAACTAACTCAGCCACACTTTTTTATGCGTCCAACTAGACATTCCCTTGCCTGTGGCCCAGCACTCCTACATGTCACACACCTTCACAAAACTCCTACAACCTCAGCTACAACCACATCTAGTATCTCTACAACCACACTATCCACATCTCTAACCACATCTACATTCATAATATTTTCCAACCACAACCACACCAGTTTCTCCACCACCACAATACCGACACCTCACAACCACAACTGCGTTAGAAGTCCTCTGCAACCACCACCACAGCAACGCATACAGAAGCACACATTATCACACCCCACAACAAACCGATCGAAGAACATGAGGGGAAAGGAGTGTACGTTAATTTGTAAACGTTTCCAGTTACATCAACATTTCCTTTTCAGCGGGGCTTTTGTGCATATGTTATAACTTGTTCTGCAATATAACAGACTTTGATATCGTTGTTAGCATATAAAATTCGTTCGGATAAGTATGCAGCTCCTAATCCACAGTTGAGCACGTTGTCGAAGGAATACGAATATCTGATTAATTGTTTCACTTTCACCAAAATAACGAGGGATACCGCCACAGCACAACGTTATTACAGTATATACTTGATGTTACTTTTCCATCACAAATTAGAATATTCTGCAAGTTTCAGTCGCCCCTTTTCCTGTGACAGCATTTCCTTGTTGTATGGTGGCTCTTCTTTGCCGGCTTTGGCTGGAGGGACTGATGGGTGGGGTGAACCTCTTTGTTTTGCTGTATTATCTTCATCACATACGGCGGCTGCTTCCATAGTTTCTGCTTTTCAGACGCAGGAGCATCTCAGAGATTGGCCTTGTCCGTCAGTCATTCCCTACGGATTTTCAGTAACTAGGTTCTCCACTCCCATAGACTTTAACGAGGCCCCATATAAGGACCCTTTGATCTTGCATCTATCTAAGACTTTTGTACTTTTAAAGATAGTAAACAACGAAACCATCACTCCTCTGATTCCATTTTCACAGTCACCTTTGGCAGCGATGTCGGCTGGTAGCGATGTTGGCGAGAGGATGAGCTATTACCATGAGAATTATTAGCACGGTTACTTTGCAATCCATAGTGAGCGCCATAGCTCCCCAGTGAAGCTTACCTTGCTGGGATTTCTTTTTGCTGAGATATAAACGAATCAGCTGCGGGCATGGCAGGCAGTATATGTACAGTAATCATACTTTCATCAGAAGCTAACGATTTCCAAAGGGTCAGCAGGTCTGTTGCAGTTTGCTTTCCTTATAATACCTGTGTATTCTTCTGTAGCCACCTGTGCGCCTTTATATCCCTCTGTACACCTTTGTATCCTTTTGTACTCCTCTGTATCCCTTTGTACTCCAATGTAACCCTTTGTAGTCCACTGTATTCCATTGTACTCACCCCCAATGGTCTCTCCAGGCTTGAAGTGTGACCCCGAGGCGACGAATACGTGCTTCTGCGTCCCGGGCGGCTGCGGCTTGGTGCCCTGGTGGTTTGGGCGGTTCGGTTCGGGCAGGATGCAGGATTCGATGGGCGCCCCGTCAGGAAAGCCCGCACCCAGCCCCACCACCGCCCACATCACGCCCATCAGTAGCAGAGACACGCCCATTGTAGGTGATTTTATGTGTGTGTTTGTGTGAGGTGAAAGAGGACTAGAATTGGTCGAGTTTTAGGGATAACAAAATGACACTAGTTGATTTTAAGATGAGGTTGGAGAGATGGATGGATGGATGGCTGAGTTATTTGATAGCTGATTGGACGGATGGTTAAATAGATGGATGGTTTGACAGCCAGTTAAATGGATGAATGAACTGGTTAATGGGTGGTTAAATAGATTAAATAATGTATGGATGAATGGGTGTCTTGGCTTTCCACACGTAATCCAGATGGATGTGACACAACTGCCTGGCTGCCTGCACTGGGGAGGTACTGCGCGAGTGCGGGTGAGGCAGGGGGGCCGCCTTATATACCTCGCTGGGTGAAGGGGAGGTGGGGTGGGGAGGAAAGGAAGAGCGAGTGAGGTGGAGAGGAAGGGTGGGTGACGGAGAGAGGCGGTGAGTGGGGGGAGCGGGTGAGAAAGGGAGAGGAATTGGGGTAAGTGAGAGGGGAATAGGGAGACGAAGAAATAGATAGACTTGGGGAAAGGAGTTGGAAATACGGGGAGGTGAGAAGGAGAGGGGGGAGAGAAGGATGGAGAAAGGTGAGAGGGAATGGAGGGGATGGCGGATTGAGAGAGAGATAGAGAGAGAGAGAGAAGTGGGGTGGGAGATAGGTAGATAACAGGAAGAAATGGGTGGGGTAAGAGGTAAGGAGGTGAGAGAGAAATAGCGAGCGAAAGGTGGGGGGAAAGTGAGAGGGCCTGATGGAGAGGAGGGGAGGAGGTGACGGGAGAGGTTGGGTAGAGGGTGAGGTGGGTTGGGGTGGAAGTGGGAAGGGGGAGAAGAAAGATAAAAAAGAAAGATTAGAGTAAGATGGAAGGCTGAGGTGAATTAGGGATGATGACTGGATTGGAGTGGAAGGGGAAAGGACAGGGAGATGTGGGGAGGTGAGAGGGAAAGGGGGAAAGAGATGTGGGGGGAAGGTGTGAGGGAGAGGAAGGGATGTGAGTGAGAGGGAAAGGTTGGGCGGGGAAGGGGGCAAGGTGACACGAAAAGACGAGAGGGGAGTTGGAGAGGTGAAAGGGAGAAGTGAGGTGAGGGCGTAGAGGTAAGAGGGAGAAATGGGGAGGGAAAGATGGGAACAGGGTGACTAGGGAGGAGGGGGGTAGGAGTCAAAAGAGGTTGGGTGAAGGGTGGGAGGTTACAAGGTCGGGTGAGGTAGGGGGTGGAGGTGGAGGCGGGGAAGAAAGATGAGAGGGAGAGATGGGGTTGGGGGAGAGATGGGATTGAAGGTGGGGATGGGTGAGAGATGGGGAGGGAGGTGGAGAAAGATAAGAAGGTGGGAGGGCGAGGAGAGGGGGAAGAGATGGAAACATTTAGAAAAGGGGGGTAAATGTGACAGGTGGCAGAAAAGAGAAGGGGGAAAAGGGAAGTGAGAGGAAAGGGTCGATGGTAGGGGATAGGGGTGAGGGGAGGGAAGTGAGAGGGAGAGGTGGGGATGGGGAGTGGTGAGAGGAGGGGGGAGAGTTACAGAGAGGAAAGGTAAGGAGGAAGAGGAACAGTGGGTTGGTAAGAGGAAGAAAATTGATACAAGTTGAGGGGAAGAGAAAAGGGAGAGGGGAAAGAATAAATGAAGGTTAAGGAGCTAAGAAATGAAGACGAGGAAGAAGAGAAAAAGCGGAGCAACTTTAAGGGGAAGAGGAAAAGGTAGAAGAGGAAAGAGAAAATGGAAGGATGGGTAAGGAAAGAATGAAGGGGAAGTGAAAGAAGAGGGAGAGGAAAGGGAAAGGGGATGGCCTTGTTTGAGAGGGAGTGGGAGTGAATGTATGAAGAGAGAGAGAGAGAGAGAGAGAGAGAGAGAGAGAGAATGAGGTTTGAGGGGTGAATGAAGGTGAAAGGGTGAGGGTCAGGGGAGGGGGTGGAAGGGAGGGGGAGGTATGGGGAAGGGAGGCTGATTTTGAGTTAGAATGAAGATAAAAAAGATAGATAGGGAGGGGGAGAGGGAGGAGGGAGTGCAAAGGAAGTGAACAAGGAAGGATTGAAGAAAGGAGGGGGAAGAAGGAAGACAATATATTTTGAGTATAGTAAGAAGTGGGAGGAAGGAGAGAGAGAGAGAGAGAGAAATATGTGGGGGAGAGAAGGGAGAGAATAGTGAACGAGAAGGGAAAGGAGGAAATGAAGCAAGAAAGAAGACGAGATAGAAAGGAGAAGAAATGTAGAAGCAGGAGAAATGTAAAAAAGTGATAAGGAGGGAGAAGGAGAAAGGAATGGAGAAAAGGGTGGACAGAAGGGAGGGAGGAGACAGTGAAAGACGGAAGAAGAGAGAGGAGAGAGAAGGCGAGAAGGAGGTAGGAGAAGAAGCATGTGAGAAGTGAAGGGAAGAGAGAAGGAGGAAAAAGGGGGGAAAGAGGGAGGTCAGAGGTATGTCAAGAAGGAGAGAAAGACGAGTAAGCAAGAGAGGAGGAAAAGGAAGAAGAAGGAAGAGGAGCAGGTATGTAACAGGAGAGGGAGAAAAAATGAGGAGGGAGGAAGGAGTGAGAGAGGAAATGGGTGAGGGACGGAAGGGAGAGAAGAGAGAATTCGAGATGGAAGGAAGGAAATATAGAAGAAGAGGGAGGGAAGAAGATTGGAAGGAAGAGGGGAGGTTTACTGAAGAAATGAACGGGGGAGAGAGAGAGAAAAAAAATGTATGGAAAATAGAAGACTAGAAAGGAGACTGAGGAAGGGAGGAGGAGGAAGGAGGAGCGGTACGAATGTAAGAGAGGAGGTGGGAATGGGAGGAAGGAGAGAGGATAGTTATGATGGTCGGAAGGGGGAGAAGAGAGTGAAAGAGGAAGGAAGGAAATGAGGTCGGAAAGAGGAGAGAGGGTTAGAAGGAAGAATAGGAGGTGTATTTAAGAGAAGAATGGGAGAGAAGGAGAGACAGAGAGGAAAGGAAATCAGCAAAGAAAGATGAAGGAGAACTAGGAGGGATTAGTAGGAAAGTAAAGGAAGGATAGGAGATGGAACAAGGAAAGAGGAACTAGTAAGGAGTGAAGGGGTGTAAGAGGAGAGAAGAGGGGGAGAACTAGGAGAGTTTAGTAGAAAATGGGAGAGAAATGGTAGATGGAATAGAGAAAGGGGGAAAGAGGAAGGCATAAAGAGGGGAGGGATGCAGGAGAGAGGAGAGGGGGAAAATTAGGAGAGCTTAGTAGAGAGGGGAAAAAAGGGGGGAGGGGGGATAGGAGGTGGAACAAGAGAAGGAGTGAGGAGGGGAGAGACGCACGAGGGGAGGAGATGGGGTTGGCAGATAGCATGACTCAGCGGGAACTGACTCACCAAGAAGGGAGTCCCCGAGAACCGCAAAATAGAGAGGGAGAGAGAGAGAGAGAGAAAGAGAGACAGAGAGAGAGAGAGAGAGAAAGAGAGAGAGAGAAGAAAAAAAATATAATAATAGACACATTCAACTTTTTTCCACAAGCAGTTACGCGAAAATGTAAGGTCAAATATAAACTGAAAATCATTCGGCAGTTCCACATTTCCTGTTTCATACCCCACTGTTTTATCATTTCATATTCGAAGTAAAATGCACATACACGGTGATCCATTTATAGTGCTCCTGTTTAACTCCTTTGGGTGATTTCTCTTTGATCATTTCCTACTCCCATCGCGACAGCCACGCCCACACCAGCAGATTAAGCCATCACCGTAGCACGTAAGATACCACTAGGTGAGTTTCTAGTGTAGCACTATTTACGTACCACCCTGCCTACAAGAACTTTGCGTTAATCTATATTTATCACGCACAGCAGGAGTTCTATACACCTCTAACCTCTCCACGCCAGGCAGTCTCTCCTTAGCTGAAGAAAATCGACTGGGGTTAGCCAGAAGAAATGCAGTGTGCGTCCTTGGGTTGAAGGGGTTAAGAGCTAAGTGCAGGTAGAAAATAAGTAAAAAAGTGCTTGATGTGGGAGTTTCAGGGCCCTTCATTTAATGCCCTTTGTATGGTGTAGTGTGGAAGGGTGATTTTGTATGGTGTGGTGCTTGGTGTGGTGGGGTGTTGCGTGGTGTGATGAGGCTTCGGAAGTCCTTAAAGGCTACGGGATTGATGCATCTTGCGTCCGGAAATGGTTAGAGAGAGACAGACGGACAGAGTCTCTCCTGAAGATACGTGTACTCCCTCATCAGAAATTAATGCATCAGGCCAAATTAATAAAACTTTGGCATAGCACAATTTAAAACTATTTCTGGAAATTGACGTGAGCAAAATTATTACTGAGAGAAATCGGTAAAGGTCTCACGGAAAATTCTGCATGGAGTGAAAGCATTTGGCGAGGGAAATCCCGGGCCTGGTGAAGTTAGCATCGACGTGGGGTGGGGTGGGGGGTGTGGGTGGGGGTGGGGGTTAGGGTGAGGGAGTAGGAGTAGGGGATGAGGGAGTAGTGAGTGGGCGTAGGGGTGAGAGAGTGGACGTAGAGGATGAGGGAGTAGGGAGTGGGCGTAGGGTATGAGGGAGTTGAGAGTGGGGTGGTTAGGGTAGTGGGTGGAGGGGTGGAAGAGTGGGCGGTGAGGGAGGGGGGGTGGGGGAGTGGATGGTGGGGAAGTGATGGTGGAGGAGTGGGTGGTGAGGGCGTGGGTCTGGGGGAGTGGGGGCGGAGGAGTGGGTGGTGAGGGAGTTGGGGTGGGGGAGTGGGTGATGAGAGCGTGGGATGGGGTTGAGGAGTGGGGGAGGGGGTGTGGAGGGAGATGGGGATGGGTGTGGGGTGAGAATGAGGGAGTGGGGGTGAGGGGGTGGAAGGGTGGGAGCAGGGGGGAGAGAGACGGGGGGAGGGAGCTGGGAGAAAGGGGTGGGGAGTATTAAAAAAAAAAAATTATGAGAAAAAAAGGGAAGAGAAATGGCTGAGAGTGAGAGCATGAGGGGATAGAAGAGGGAAAGAAAAGGAGTATAAAGGTGAGGAGGGGGAAGAGAGAGAGAAAAGGGGAAGGGGGAGAAGAGAAGAGAGAAGGGGAGAAGAAATAAACAAGGAGGAAGAAGAGAAGGAAGAGTAGGGGAAAAGGAGGGGGAGAAGAGGAGGGGGACGCACCGGGAAGAAGGGAGAAGGGGAAGGAAGAGAGGAGATAGGGAGGGCAGGCGGAGGTGAGGAGCGAGGAGTTTGGAGGGAAGGCGGGACGGGAAGGGGAGAGAAGGAGGGAGGGGTTAGGAGGGAGGTGATGGGGGTTAAGAGGTGGGATGTGAGGGGAAAGTTGTGTCAATAACGTAACGGGGAAGTCTGAGGATCCCATGGAGGTTAATGATGTAAATGACACACACACACACACACACACACACACACACACACACACACACACACACACACACACACACACACACACACACACGGATGATATATGACGCTTGGCAGGCAGGTCGTGGGTGGCTCTGGTCGTGTCACTGATGATCATTTACAGTTAGATCTCTCAATTACACAGACACTGTATTCAAGGACAGTACAATGAGACAGTGACGAAAAAAAAAAAATAATTAATCGGTGCACACAGCTCGGGGCAATGCAGAAGTGTGTTTTCTCGAGAATTAACACACACACACACACACACACACACACACACACACACACGCACACGCACGCACTTATTTTAGTACCTTGAATCGGGTGACTTGTTAGCTTGCTCTTGTTACTTCCAGATTATATAACGTGGAAAAGAGCTTTTGTACTGGCGGGGGTTAATGAAGGCCATATCTAACCCCTTCAGTTCAAAGCATGACCTCTAAGTCGAGTTAAATTGCCTGGTATCATCATCAGCATCATCATCATCATCATTATCATTATCATTATCATCATTCAGACCTCGCTTCCCACCTACGGACTGGGTGAAGCAAGGTTCAGACAGCCTGAAAAAGCCTGGTACTAGTTAGAATATAATACAAAATACGTCATCAAACTGAAATAGCTTACCTGATATCATCGTGACTTTCGGTCGAGAAATCCCATCGAGATAACGCGGAAAATCATAGTTAAAGCAAATTACAGTCTAGAAATTTTAACCCAAGCAAAGATAGTTCTGGAGGCGTTTTTTTTTTATCTTTATTTATTCATCATATTATTATTCAATTATTTATCTCTTTTGTTAGTGTTGAGGAGCGTCACAATTATGAATCTAGAAGGAAGAATGGCCAGAGGCAGACCAAGGAAGACGTAATATGAGAACTCTGCATGGAGAACTCTAGACCAGGTCTCTGACTAGGGAAATAGCTCAAGATCGCCACATATGGAGAGCTGTCAAGTGAATACACCTGCACACACTATATAATCTTTTCATCTTAACTTTGTCCAGATTTTCGTCCGTTTGTAGTTTTGCACGGAGATCACTGGCTGAAAAAGACAATACTATGGCTTTACATTGTTTCCATACTTCTTGATCACTGGCATCATATTCTAGCACTAATGTATTGTTCCACATTAGCATTGAAGATGAAGAGATGTGAATTTTTAAGCCAAGTTCGTGTGATGATGAGATGTCAGTTTTAGGTCAGGTTAATGTGAAAGGAGTATACCGTATTCAGTGGGCTCTAAACGTTAAAATAAACATAACTTAAACTTGATATCCACTCATCTCTCATTCGTTTGCTTAACTCTCTCAGGCTCCTATGACGCACACTGCTGAGTAAGATAGCCACACGTTAGCTGGAATACCCGACTTGTTCCAACATTAAAAGGGGATGATAGCAGCCTATTAACTCTCAGGCTCCTCTGATTACCTCCCAGCTGAATGGAACCGTCTGACGTTAGAGTTGTTCAGACCGTGAGAGGGTTAAGCATCATCCCTCGTTTGGCATGACTTTCGTGCAACAGAAAAATACGCGCTGACTTTATTCCGAAATTCCAATGAAAGTCAAGTGAAAGTCAAGATGGTTTTCTCCGTCTCGTTTCTTTTGCTGGCGTGACTTTCGTGCTACAGAAAAATACTCACTGATTTTATAACGAGACTCCAGTGCAGGGCAAGTGAAAGTCAAGATGGTTTTCCCCGACATATTCCGGCAAAAAACACCGCCACAGACTCCCTCGTCATAGCCACTGATGGACTGTAAATGTAAAAGTTGGTGGCATCCCGGGGTTTCCTACGACCCAGTGGATGTGGCGTTATGAAGTGTTGTGACCCACGCATTATTAACCAACCACTGCAATACCCCGTGATGGGAACATAGCATCTAACGCCTTCAGTACGAGACATCCTCCTTGAGTTGGTCATTTTTGTCTGAAGGTAGCAAGAATAAAATAAGAGCACACCATACCGCGCCACACAACATAACTCCACGTCACACCCCACCACACCACACTGCATTATACTACACACCACACCATTCTCCATTATACTACACAACACCGCACCACGTTACATTATACCACACCACACTACAGTGCAGTACACCACATCACACCACACATCACCCTTCATCATTCATTATCACTTTCCCAGTCCATGGAATTCTTGATCTAGGAAATAATAACCTAGTTTCTCCTTTTCCTTCCTTCCTTCCTCCTCCTCTCCTTCCTCTTCCTCCTTCCCCCCCTACCTCCTAGCCTTCCTCTTCCTCCTTCCCTCCCTAACTCCGAGTCTTCCTCTTCCTCTTTCCCCCCCTACCTCCTAGCCTTCCTCTTCCTCCTTCCCTCCCTAACTCCGAGTCTTCCTCTTCCTCTTCTTTCCCTACCTCCTATCCATCCCCTGTTTTTCCCCCCTTCCTCCTACTCCTTATCTCCCCACCTCTTTTCCTTTCTCCTTTTTTTCTTCCCTCTTCCTCTTGAACACCTTTTCGTGCGCTCAGAATCCGAAGCACCCCATCCTTACCATTTTATCCCTATGCATATTATCTCAGTGTAATTTTAATGTGAAAAAATGTGCATCAAAATAATAATAATAATAATAATAATCTTTTATCTATTGCTGATGCCGCTTATGTTATTCGGGTTAAAGGAGAGGTATCGTAGTGAAGGTCTTCGGGTAATATAACTAGTAAGGAAGAGGAGATGGGGTAACTAATAATCCCACGAGACTACTACTACTACTACTACTACTACCGCCAGAGGTTTTCTTCAGGTTGAATAAAATCGTCAGGTGGTAGCAGGCATAAAGTATATAACATGTCTTGGGCCCATATTCTTTTAGGTTAAGGAAGCTCCCTAACACCTTTTCCTAAGCGATTTATTTGCATATTACACCTTACTGTCCTCCTGTGTTAAATAAATCTTTCTAATATCGCCATGCTCATTATAAATAGCGTACAAAGGGATATTAACCACCCGTATCCAAAAATAAATCACTGATGAAGAGGTGTTAGGGAGCCTCTTTACCCGACACACACACACACACACACACACACACACACACACACACACACACACACACACACACACACACACACACACACACACACACACACACACACACACACACACACACACACACACACACACACACACACACACACAGCAAGGACGTGAGAATGAGTCAGGGGTGTGAGAGAAATGCAGTTCAGGACATGGTTGCTTCCACATCCAGTCACTTCCAGGCTTCAAGCACTTCCATGACTCGCACAAATCGCACACTTCCATATATTACACACTTCCACTTCCATGTTGCGGTGGCTTTATTTTTTTTCATTTATGTGAGCAATAAACCCCACCCATCTCTCAGAAGAAAGACCCATACAGGCTTCATCCGGCTAAAGCGCCTTCACGCACTACACTACCAGGCGTCATTTGGGTATATGGTCACAACCCACCTTAGTAAATGGTTTCCTGGATTACAGGAAATCAATTGACGCGTCACTCAGTGTAGTCACTTGAAGAGAGAGAGAGAGAGAGTGAGAGGACACTACATCGAGTGAATGGATGATGGGAGCCCTCATCTACCTCGTAAGAAAATGAGTAAATATATAAAAATTCGCCACTGTAACCCCACACAAATGAACAGATTCGTATGAGTCACGTAATTCGTAGAAGAGATGATGGGCGAGTGAGTAATGATGGTGACAGTGCTGAGGAGCATGAGATGAGGAGGATGAGGAATTATAGACAGTGTGCTTTCATCTGACGGAACTGGCCCACTCCTACCACCTGAATACTAAGTCGTGGCTGCATGAAATTTGACGAGCCATAATTATGAGGTATTGTTCACATATAATGAAATAAAAGAGATGGGGAAAAAGGTCAGGCTGATGATGATGATGATGATGATGATTAAGAATTCCACATTCTGTAGAGTTCTTAATGATATTGTAGATATTTTTTTTTTTTGGGGGGGGATGGGTGGGGAGGGAAGATCTAGAGGGCTGGTATTCCTAGACCGTTCGAGATAGAGACTTGAAATTTTCAGGAGTGATGTATCTTGGTTGCAGGCTTCTTTTGGCATAAAAATTGTTTTCCTAGCACTAACGCCGTCTGTGTTACTTTTTCAGTTTTTGCTGTCCTGCGCAGCAAAAACTGCTGCATCGATAGCTTTGCAAATGCTCCAGTATGTAGTCGTCAACATATACTATTACACATGGGTATTGATACTGAGATCCAACAAATACTTTCTGAGATATTGAGGAAAATCAAAATGGCCGCCTCATGCCTGAAAGTGCTAAATTGAAAAGTATTCGACCGATTTTGACCAAACTGGGTGGAAATGCGGGTCATGAGTGAGCATGATCTTAGTGTGAATGACCTTGACCATGATCTCGGGTCACAGGTCAAAATCCGTAAAAAAAAATTGCCGTACCAAAAGTCTCTGATATCAGGTCTACAGTGATAGCAAAAGTATTTTCATCTGGAATGTGGAGTTCTTTGAATATTGCTACAGTAATTTCAGAATTCTAGCTATTATTATTATTATTATCGTTGTTTTTATTGTTGTTGTTATTCTTGCTGCTACTACTAGTCTGCTATTACTACAACTACTATTATTACAACTACCATTGTTATGACGATAATGGGATATAACTATGTAGAATAACCCGCACACACTTAATATTCAGCAAGATAACTATGCCAGATAAATGACACACAGGTTCATCTTGACACTGGACGTCGTGTCAACTCTCTCTGCCCCGCCTCACTTCACAAAGGTCAGCGCCTACACATACATTGGCTCGTGCTCTTTATTATGTATGGTTGGGAGACTGGTGCCCTTTCCTTTGAGATTTATTTTTCGTCAGTAGCGAGAGAGAGTGTTAAGGACTGAATGACTGATTGAATGACAATTTTGTGTGTGTGTGTGTGTGTGTGTGTGTGTGTGTGTGTGTGTGTGTGTGTGTGTGTGTGTGTGTGTGTGTACTTTCATAATCTGACTCTTGTGCGTTTTTATACTCTCCTCGCATTGACATTAGTTTGCATGATAATCATCGCCGTTAATTACACTTTATCTTGGTCTCATTGAATGATTGCAGCAGAACAGCTCTAACAACAAAATTTAACCCTTGATATTATTTGACATTCGATATAAGTAAAAAAAAAAAATGATAGTAGTTTTACCACCGCCCCATCACATAAAAAAAATACGGATATAAACTTTCCAAATAAGACATGGCAGGCCAGTTCCTCAACCAGTACAGTGACCCACAAAGGCCGTGGTGGCGCCTGACTCCTCTCACACCAGCTCAGTACACCACTGGTATATATGGCTGACCTCATCACCTAGTTTCACCCCTTGACCTGGGCCTGGATCAACAAACTTGCGATCAGCTTCTCGTAACTCAGATTTTGATTTGCAGGAAGAACGATAGCCATGCTAAGTTCATGCCCTCTTCTTTAATTGTTGTTCCATGTATATATGTTTCTCTTTTTTCTGTGGATATATATATATATATATATATATATATACACTCGAATATATTCTGATATCCACGGGGAAAAGAGAAACAAAATATCCCAAGAGGTTTCGTGTATTCACAAATTCGGGGGAGCGCATAATTATGTGACGTGTATAATGTAACCGTATTGCTGAGTTTTGCTACTTGCTACGTGGACCTCTTGTTACGTATGAAATGGGAACTTGACGCTTTGTATGTGGAAAATGTGATGTATGGTATCGAAACATGGACAGGAAAAGAGGAAGAAGTTTACAGACTGGAACGCCGTGAAATGAGACAGATGAGATGGATGTGTTGTGCCACACCAAGGGCCAGAATAATGTATGCAGATGTAAGGTGACTCATGGGCATTCTGAATGAGGTGATGCACACGGATAAGTTGGGGTGATGGAGAGAAAGTGTGACATGAACTTGGGTGTCCTGACCAAGGAAAGGACATCCTCTGGTGGCAGGCCAAGGACAACATGGGATGAGATCTCGAGGAGGGGCACCAAGAGAAAGTAGCCATAATGTGAAAAAGACTGACGTATGAAAACAGGGAACGCAGCCTTGCAGAATGTATGTATGTGTTTTACAATTGTTTCCTCACTTATATATGAGATGGGTAAATACAGTATACGAGTATATGGTGCGTGCGTATAATATGTGAAAATAATGAATCAATAATTAGAAATGAATTGATAAATACATAAAGAAAAAAACTTAATTCATCATCTAGGCCAGTGTCGTCTGGTAACTAAACTCTGGATCAGACACCCAATATGAGAAGTTCAAAATGACATTCCTTAGGACGCGATATTTTATGTACGATACTTGGGGTTACATGTTTTGCCTACCTCCCAACCCAAGTACAGTACGAGACTCTACAAATAGAATAAAAACTGTCAGGCTCGCACACACACACACACACACACACACACACACACACACACACACACACACACACACACACACACACACACACACACACACACACACACACACACACACACACACACACACACACACACACACACACACACACACACACACACACACTATCCTTTTGTATGTTACTGATAGAAACTGTATCGGTATTAGAACGATATAAATAACATGCAAGGGAACGGCAAAGCTTAATGTGCAAAATAAATCGCTGAGGAACAGGTAGTGAAAGACCTTCTACGTCACCTAGAATGCGGATCTTTCTCTTACATCTTTGCCACCGCCAGATTATTTAAGCCAGTTTAGGGGGGATGAACTCTTTAGTCTAATCTCTACCCTAATGCCGCCTTATCAAATCCTGGTCTAAATCCTGATCATTAGCCCCAGTCGGACAGGATTAATAGTGTGGAGCGTTATCGAAGGTTAATGAAGTGGAAGCCGTAGAGCATGGATATGTGAGCTTGGCGACTATGAACAAGTAGGCGAAGGATTGTACAACTGTACAAAAAAGTATCGTTACTCAAGGGTCCGATAGATTCGTAACGAACACTACGATGGCTGCTGTTTCCGAAGGGTTGATACATTCATATCGACGCATTTATTGCCTCAAGCACTGGAAATGCCTCTTGTATCCCATGCGTAACTAACAATGTTGGATATGCAGGGGTACCAACAGTTTCCTAGCCCCTTGCCTGCTTTTCCTAAACCATCGTCGTTTGTCATATTGTTTAGCACAACGTCGTAACGATACTTTTTTGTACAGTTGTACGCCAAGCACCAAAAACCCACGTGTAGCAGGCTGGGCTGTGGAGGGTTAACGTCTCTCTCCTCGTCAGATCATACACTCCTGTCCTTCCTTCAGCTTGTTTCTATCTGTCTGTTTCTTGCTGTATATTCTGAAGGTCAAGGGGGGGAAAAAGAAAGAGAAATGAAATGTTAAAAATATGAACTCCTTGAGGTGAAATACTGAGGAGTGAAATATATTGAGGGCGTGGGGTGAGATGCAGATCACAGTCTTGTCGCCGTCTTTGTCACAGTCTTTGTTACAGCCTTTGTCACTGTAGCAGGGCACGGTATTGTTTGCTGGGTTTGGGGTCTGATTTAAGTTACAGCACATTCGTGTTTTTATTTTCTTATTTAATAATCATGAGGACAGTGATTATGGCTATAAGTTCTCATTACCTGCTGCACTAAGAGAGTTATATTTTTGTCTAGGCTTGTTCCTTTGTCTGTCTTTCTGTCTGTAACATTGTGGGAAAACTATTGAATGGAATTGTAGAAGCTTTAGGGTAATGATTGAGGTCCATTATGTGAACATTTGATTACATTTTGAGCGAAAAAGTTCAAAGGCCAAGGTAAGAAGGAGTTGTGGTGACCTAGCGTAGATATGTGCTGTCTTTCATTATTTATTAGGTAAGAAGGAGTTGTGGTGACCTAGCGTAGATATGTGCTGTCTTTCATTATTTATTAGGTAAGAAGGAGTTGTGGTGACCTAGCGTAGATATGTGCTGTCTTTCATTATTTATTAGGTAAGAAGGAGTTGTGGTGACCTAGCGTAGATATGTGCTGTCTTTCATTATTTATTAGGTAAGAAGGAGTTGTGGTGACCTAGCGTAGATATGTGCTGTCTTTCATTATTTATTAGGTAAGAAGGAGTTGTGGTGACCTAGCGTAGATATGTGCTGTCTTTCATTATTTATTAGGTAAGAAGGAGTTGTGGTGACCTAGCGTAGATATGTGCTGTCTTTCATTATTTATTAGGTAAGAAGGAGTTGTGGTGACCTAGCGTAGATATGTGCTGTCTTTCATTATTTATTAGGTAAGAAGGAGTTGTGGTGACCTAGCGTAGATATGTGCTGTCTTTCATTATTTATTAGGTAAGAAGGAGTTGTGGTGACCTAGCGTAGATATGTGCTGTCTTTCATTATTTATTAGGTAAGAAGGAGTTGTGGTGACCTAGCGTAGATATGTGCTGTCTTTCATTATTTATTAGGTAAGAAGGAGTTGTGGTGACCTAGCGTAGATATGTGCTGTCTTTCATTATTTATTAGGTAAGAAGGAGTTGTGGTGACCTAGCGTAGATATGTGCTGTCTTTCATTATTTATTAGGTAAGAAGGAGTTGTGGTGACCTAGCGTAGATATGTGCTGTCTTTCATTATTTATTAGGTAAGAAGGAGTTGTGGTGACCTAGCGTAGATATGTGCTGTCTTTCATTATTTATTAGGTAAGAAGGAGTTGTGGTGACCTAGCGTAGATATGTGCTGTCTTTCATTATTTATTAGGTAAGAAGGAGTTGTGGTGACCTAGCGTAGATATGTGCTGTCTTTCATTATTTATTAGGTAAGAAGGAGTTGTGGTGACCTAGCGTAGATATGTGCTGTCTTTCATTATTTATTACTCAGAGCGGCTCATATATTGGGGTGTCGTATCGCGGGTGGTGGGAGGATGGCTCAGTCTGCCCCTGTGTGGAGTGAAGAGAATTTTGCTACTTTATGACATTGCTATGCCCTTTTTGTTCTAACTTGGCCTGAAGTTACCATCTCTCCATCTTAACCATTAAACCATAGCAAAAGATTAACATTAGTATGTGATGCCAGTCACGAATAAGTGCTATGGAAACAATGTCGAGCCACGGTGTCGTCATATTCTGCCACTGGGTTACGTGAAATAAGCTGGAAGAGGGCGAAAATTTGGGCCAACTTACGTCTAATGACTGTAGTAAATCATGGAATCAGTGGACGATAAAGGGCAGACCCTGCAAAACAAGAAAATTGTTATGGAAAGCAGGAAATGATGCTGGATAGTCACCAGTGATTCTAAGCCGTCCCCGCAAGACGTGAGAAATAGGTTGCCTAATATACGGACTACCCTGTATAGCAATGGAGTCCAGCGTTCAACCCCACCCAGAGGCCGTTGGTTGCCCCCAGGAAAGGCATCTTCTGACCCAGAGTCCTCTATTATTACTGCGCCATAGCTAGCCCACCAGTAGGGAAGGGGTGCACCGCATCATACTATATCATGGTACATCTATCTGTCAGTCAGTCTGGCTATTATATCATGTCTATCTGTATATATATATATATATATATATATATATATATATATATATATATATATATATATATATATATATATAGTGTATGTGTGTGTGAATATGTATGTATGTAGAAGGTAGTTTAGCCTGGAGATTCAGACCTAAATCAGCAGAGAAAACCAGAAGCCGTGGCCGGTGTTTTGTGTAGGTAGAGCACGGTGTGATACGTTGCTCTTTATATCCTGAACGTGTTGTCCTGCCACTGGCACTTTGTTCTGCCAATGGGTGGGTGGAATGAAAGCGGAGAAATAACACAAAGCCATTTACCCAGTGCAGCCTTGAGCGGTGACCCAGCAGGCTATGACGGACTGGTGCCGGCCATTGACCTTTGTATCAGGCCCACATAAAATACTCGTACATGACAGGTTGCTGGCCATGACAGGTGTAGTGAGCTGTACTAGTACATGGTTATATGATTATCACACACACACACACACACACACACACACACACACACACACACACACACACACACACACACACACTATGTGCCTGGCTGAAGTACTGCCTCAGTAAATGTATACGAGTATACAAACATAGCACGATGCCTTGAGGCCGAAAACGACCTTAGACACAGGATCGCATGATCACTAGCTTAGTCTTCGTGACACGCCTCCATGAGCGATTTATTTCCACTGTTGCAAAATAGTGTTGTAATATGTTATTGATGCACGTTACGTCATCAGCAGCAGTAGCTGCATCGTATCACGCGTCTTTTTCCCGGCCGCAGGTGGGAAAAGAAGACACAGATAACATACAAGAGTATCGAGGTGTAATATGCAAAACAGATCGCAAAGGAAGAGATGCTACCAAGTCTTCTGTGCAAACGAGAATACGCCTCAGTAAAGTGCTTACCCAGGGCTCTTTGTTGTCTAGCCAGTTACGTGGTTTTGAAGTAACAGGAACACGTCTCACTAAAACCTTTACCTTCTTTTGTCTGGCACCTGGAATCAAAAGTCAAGTACGTGGTTTTGGAGTGACCTTGAATCAACTTTACTGAAACATGGGCGTGGCGGTGGTGTACTGACTCACAACTAAGAGTACCAAGGGGCGATTCCCGGCCAACTAGACTTTCAGTAAATCTTTTCCCCAGTTGATGTTTATTTAGCAGTGACTGGATGGAAGTCTGGAAGTCATTCATATGCTTTCTTAAGTCTAAACTGTGTATGATACTGTTTTATTGTACTTTCATCTTCAATTGCGCAGCCGCCAGATACCTGGCAACCAGAGCGAAGTATAACGTGAATGAAATGCAACAAACCAACATGAATAAGTAAGTAGCTGTACTGGAGTCTTAGGTTTAGTAAAAATTGTGTGAAATTTTTATGAATATGGCCACTGAGTGACAGTGCATTGTTGTGGGCCGTGATGTTGGCAAAAGTTTGCATAGCAGTGGACAAACAAGAAGCGTTGCTAAGGTACAGCGAACCCGTCCCCGACAGTCATTTTAGTGCTGACGTTTGAACACAGCAGGATTTCTAGTCAAAGATGTCACATATCAGATTTGGAGTAAATCGTGTGGAAATTGACGATCTTATGCCCATTTGAAATTTTAGGCCCGACCCACCTGACACTGACTCCCGTACCACTAACTTGGGGGTAACCCCCCCTGATGTAATGAGGCATGTTATAGGATGCAGATTCGACAGATGTACCTTTAGGTTTTGGTTTCATGTCGATATGACGAATTTGAAAGGAGTTATGGCGAAAACACAATTTTTACCCGTCCCCGTTTTTTTCACATTGTTTGGGCCTACAGCCTGGGCTGTGCAGGGGAGGGACACCTTCTTGTGGTAGCACCGATATAATTGGGCGGCTCCACTCTCAAGTTGTATAACCTTCCCTCAACTACTTCCCATCCCCCAAAAGGAGGATGGTAGACTGCAGGAGTAGGACAACTTAATCCTGCAGCCCACTGGGTTCACATTTTCGATGAACCTGGGGCTACAACAACAACAACAACAACAATAACTAATAATAAAAATACTACTACTACTAATAATAATAATAATATTAAGAATATATGGAGTAGATGGGGAGTTGTTGAATGCCGTGAAGAGTATGTATGATGGTGCTAAGGCTGCAGTGCGTGTGGATGGTGAACTGAGTGAATTTTACTCTTTGAAGGTTGGGTTGAAACAGGGATGTGTCTTGTCTCCATGGTTGTTCATTCTGTACATGGATGGGGTAATAAACGAGGTACAAGGGAGGGCAGTGGATGTTGGAGTGACCTTGGTGAGAGAGGGTAGTGTTTGGAAACTCCCTGTACTGTTGTTGGCAGATGATACTGTGTTGTTGAGTGAAGACAAAAGGGAGCTGCAAGGCTTGGTGAATGAGTTTGGGAGAGTGTGTAAGAAACGGAATCTAAAGGTGAATGTAGGGAAGAGTAAAGTGATGGTCTTTGAGAGAGGTGAAGTCAGTGAATGTACAGTGAGGTTGGATGGTGAGGAAATGGAAGATGTGACAACGTTTAAGTACTTGAGTAGTGTGATGAGTAAGGATGGAAGTTTGGAGGGTGAAAGGGTACAGCAAGGAAGAAAGGTTGCTGGTTCCTTGAAAGCAGTGATAAGAAACAGGGAAGTGAGCATGGAAGTGAAAAAGTTACTACATGACAGTATTGTGATACTAACTCTAACGTATGGAAGTGAAGCTTGGACGTTGTTGGAAGGACACAAGTCAAGAGTGAGAGCAGTGGATATGAGTTATTTAAGAGGAGCCTGTGGAGTCACATGGAGAGACAGGCTGACAAATGAGGATATAAAGGAGCGTTGTGGTATGGATGTGGATGTGATAGGAAGCGTTAGGAGGAACACACTGAGGTGGTTTGGCCATGT
>NC_137056.1:4710753-4723253 GCF_032717465.1 Coenobita brevimanus
TTACTCTTACACCATTTCATATCACCTCACATTTACTCTCACTCTTACACTACCACCTCATTCTTACATGCACCCTCACACAAACTCTCCAAATGAAGGTGGGGTCGATCTCAGACTGGGGCAGAGAACAGTTTGGTGAGTGAATTTCGTTGAAAGAGACTTTTAGTTCTTTCTTCTTTACTGTACCTTATTCACCTTAAATTAGTGGAGATTTTCGTCCATTTGAGGCCAATTTCCTGTAACTCAGTGGCAAAATAGGTACATACTGCTGCCCTGTATCCTTTCATGGCACTCTTTTGTGACTAGCACTACAGTCAAACCTTAACCTCTTGCTATAGCTCAGCATTCAACATGGAGAGATGGTAATTTTACGCCAAGTTAAAATTAGCAGAGTATAATTTTCCCCCAAACCCACCGACATGTCAGAGAAACACTCGCTGTTACCAATACGCCAGTCCTGAATGAGACAGCCCTAACATGTATTCAGTGTGGGCGATGGGTATTAGCGAAGAAGTGTAACGCGTAAAGGTGTGGCACATGAAAAAAAATGCCGAGTTTCAGGGAAAGGACTGTCAGGTCCCGTAAAATGGAAGTCATACACCCAGAGAAGGCATAATCATCATAACCATAATCTATAATTCCCTCTGCTGAACATGGAATGGACAGGCTACAAAAACAGAAACATGAGGAACCTAAACTCTGAGAAACTATCATCACGTAACCCTGTGAAATGGAAACTGCATCCAACCTCCTTATCCTTCAAAGTTTTATTAAGTGTCGTAATTATGAGAGGGGGGGGGATAAATCCCCCCTGCAGGTGGCTCGGGAGGGATATCCTATGTAATCATATCACTCCTAAAATTCAGGTAATCCCCGGCCCCCTCTCCCGAAAAAAAAAAAAAAAAATGGAGCGTTAAACCTAAAGTTACCTTTAAATGCTTACGGCTTTTACTCAAAAAATGCTGTTATTTTAAAAACATGAAAACTGCAATTGCAATAACTATTGTAACAAAGAAAAATAACAGCTGATCCTTTGTAGCATGCTAACATTAAAAAACGAGCACACATGTGACGAAAGTGGTGCCAGATTTGGCTACGTGTAAAGAATTGTGATAGTTTTTTTGTTGCGCTACCTGGCAGTTTGTCTACTTTTAATGAAATTTATATGCAGACAGTTACAGTATATCAGCTCACGTCCCTGGGTGGTGGCCCTCTCTCCCCTCTGATTCTAAGCACTCTTTAGTCACGAAGTCATCCAGCCAAGTAATTGGACTAAATCTACGCCAATTGTTGTAATAAAATGAACGGATTCTGAGGTCAGTGGGGTACACCTAGCTTTGGAGGTCAAAATACTGTATAGCGGGATCAGGAAGAGCCATTGTGTAGAAGATTCTCTCTCTCTCTCTCTCTCTCTCTCACACACACACACACACACACACACACACACACACACACACACACACACACACACACACACACACACACACACACACACACACACACACACCTTGCAGTGCCACATCTAGCACGCACACACACACACACGTACACCTCACATTGCCACACCTTGTAGTGCCCCCCCCTACACACACACACACACACACACACACACACACACACACACACACACACACAATGCCACATGTCTCACTGCCATTCCTCAGACTTCCACACTTCACACTCATTGTCTCTTCACATTGTCAGAGCTCATAGTTCACCCCTCACACTGTTACACTTCACACTGCCACATCTCAGTGCCACACCATACAATACCACACCTCACATTGTCACACTTTGCATTGCTACACCACATCACATAGACTGCCACATACTGCCACCCCTCACACTGCCACAACACACACTGCAGTGCCACACCACACCACACACTGCCACACTCTACAGTGCTACACCTCACACTGCCACACCTCACACTGCCACATCTCTCACTACCATATCTCACACTGCCACTCCTCACATTGCCACGCCACACCACACGCACTGCCACATCTCACATTGCCGTACCACACCACACACACTCCCACATCACACATTGTCATACCACACATTGCCACACTTAACACTGCCACACCTCTTCAAACAATGCGTCACATCTCACACTGCTTTACTTTACGCTGCCGGCATCATATTCTCGTTGGAGGTTGCCGCATTCCATTTCACAGAGGTCTTCCCTAAGCTGTACAAAATCCGCTGGAGTTAGGAAGACCAATAAAAAAAAAAAAAAAGCGTCAACGTATGAAAGGAGTTGTTCCCTTCAGTATGATAAAGGCTTTTTAAAACACTTTCTATATTAGGTTAGACGATTTTATTCAGCTTAGCAGAGACCTCTGTGAATGACGCAGTGTACAGTAGTGCATTGTATTGTACTGTACTGTATTTCACTCTTTATTGCATTGTCTTGTACCGCGTCAGCACTACCCCTCCGTCAGCCGCCCCTTCACCCCCAGGCAGACAAGACAATGGCCAAGCAGTGACGTTGCTAATTGCAGTGAAAAATGCCTTACCTCCGACACCTCTCACGGCATGGGTGTGGGTGTGGCTGCTGTTTCTCTCTCTCTCTCTCTCTCTCTCTCTCTCTTTAGCTTTTATTTTTTTACATTTTTGCATGTTAAGAGCTATATTGTTGTTGTCGTTATTTATTTTTGTACTGTTTCTCCTCCTTTTCCTCTTTTTTCTTCTGTTTGTTTTTGCTAGACCTTCGATGCTTATTTTAATGTATTCGTATTTTTGGTGTTGTTGCAGTTGTTACTATTTTTCATTGTTATTATTATTATTATTATTATTATTATTATTATTATTATTATTATTATAGCGCCGCTTCAGTAAATAGGATATTATTTGGTTTAAAATTCTCATTACAAAAAGAAACTGTCTGATTGTTGCATTTCCTTCATTTTCAGTGATACACATTTTTTTCCTCAAGCCAAAAAATTAATACTTCTGCAATTGTTCTCACTTTGCTGGCTTCCTGGGTTATTGTGTTATGTAACGGTATATTATGTGTTACCACGAGAGGTCAGGGTCTAGGCATGTGGCTTTCACGGTTATTTGATGTTCCGTCTTCACACAGATCGGTATTCTCACAGGCGTGGGTAGATTCGTGACACCTTTTCCTCACTGCATGATACTGAATGGTATTTAGCCTATATATTTTGGGTGCTGGAGAGAGACGCCTTCACTTGGTGGCATCGATATAGCTGGCTGACTCAGTTCCCTCCATATCCCCCCAAATGAGGATGGTGGACTACCGGAGAAGAGCAGTTTCAGCCTGCAGTCCACTGAGTTCACGGTTCAAATGAATCTAGGGCTACAGTTGCTATTGCTACATATACAGGCTGACCCATACATAACGCTCCACTTCCACAGGTGATGAGGTTAGGGAGGCTGTTAGGTTAAGTGGGTGGTGAGGTTAGGTTAGGTCAGGTGGGTAGATTAGGTCCGTATACCCCAAGAGAGACCATTAACAAATTCATTATTATAGTGATTTCTTGCCAATTAGGTCAGACAAGAAAAAATAAATCAATTTGATTGTCTCTCATCTAATGGTAATATTTATTCGACGCAGTTACGCGGTCAGCAAACACACACTGGTCCAGTTACAAGTGCTGCCGGTGCTACCCAAGAGCCTGGAGTGAGTGCCGAGTTATTTTCTCTCTAACCTCCAAGCGACTGAGGTGAAATTATACTGCCTCTTATATTAATACTCAGGCATCACTCACCTTTCGCAACCCACAACGACCGGGTAAGTTTCCCCCGCTCTTTACTTAATCATTTTTAACTAATTCTTTGAGATATTGTTGCTTAAGATTCTTACGGTACTAATTTTGAGAGATAGTGTTACTTAGGGTTCTTACTGACTAAATTTGAGAGATATTGTTGGTTAGGATTGTTATCAATTCTGCACACCCTGCCTTACTGCAAAGAAGGGATAATCTGATACAATATACAACACTATCGTTAATGTAATTCTGTGTGTGTACTCGTATGTGTGTGTGTGTGTGTGTGTGTGTGTGTGTGTCGTCTGTCTCTGTCTGTGGCGGGGGAGAGAGGAAGGGGAAAGCTTACCACATTCGCTCTTCTTGGGAGGGTCAGTCAGCGAACCCTATTATTAACACAGAAACCACGAAAGTGTGAACAAGCATCCTTTTTAAATTTACTTTCTGAAGCGTGTGAAAATGATACAACGCCTGACTTTGTTGTATCGCTACTGACTACACTTTGTAACGTAGGATGCAGGCGCGTGTGTCACCTAACAGTTACAGGTGTTACATAAATGACCGTCAGGTATTAGGGGATTGCTTACACCTTCGCGGAGTTTGGTAAATGGTACAGCCGAAAGTGTTTGAGTTTTAATTGCTTCCCGCCGCTCACTGATTCCCCTCATTCTTTT
Source organism: Coenobita brevimanus (assembly GCF_032717465.1). Lineage (NCBI taxonomy): Eukaryota > Metazoa > Arthropoda > Malacostraca > Decapoda > Coenobitidae > Coenobita > Coenobita brevimanus. The sequence goes on from NC_137056.1 coordinate 4,715,162, forward strand.
TATCTATTTGTCGTAATACTGCACCATTCATTCTTTTACTATCGTTATTATATTGGACATTTTTCTCTTAAACTCTGCCTGCATGCCTTCTCTTTATAAGGTGCACGTGGAACCTTTCTATCCACACATTCTCACGTATTTCCTATCCATCTCTGTAATGAAACAATTAACAGTTATTCTCAGTTTAAGACACACACACACACACACACACACACACACACACACACACACACACACACACACACACACACACACACACACACACACACACACACACACACACACACACACAACTTGTTCATCTCTGGAGCCGTCTCAGTATATTTTTTCCCAGTCTTGCAAGAGCACTGTGTTCAGGCGTATCGAAGTGAACGGAGCCTGATGTTGGGTCTGGTGTGTTCAGTTTACCTGGAAAGGGGCTATTGTTTCTAGGTTTGCAGGCATTGAATCATTCTGTCTATAAAAAAATTAAGTATCTGTTGATGGTTCTCCTGCTTTTGGACTTTTCTATTCTGTTTCTGCATCCCTCAGTCCCCGTGCAAGCGGAAACGAGAGTTAAGATGATGATGATGCTGGTGATGCTGGTAGTAATCGTGGTGATGATGATAAAGATGATGATGCCGGTAATAGTGGTGGTGATGATGATATAGATGATCATCATGATCATGATCATGGTTTTCACATTCGCCGTCTCAGCATATCCGGCAGGCAGACTCTTAGGTTAATGAAAAGAGCAACGTATTACCAGGAAATTACAACTTATATATATATATATATATATATATATATATATATATATATATATATATATATATATATATATATATATATATAGGGAGAGAGAGAGAGAGAGAGAGAGAGAGATTCCATCTAGAGATACATGCACAAAATTGTTTACGATGTATTGTGACAACGAGAACAGCTAAGTCTCCTTGGATAAACGCGGCGCTGTCCTTTGCCAAGGTCAAGTAATGTCGACCTTGGTAACGTTCAAGTCGCCACCGCCCCTTTTCAGACGCCAGACATACTAAAATGTGTGTCCTTCCGGATCCAGTTGTCACATTCCTTTCTATCCGCTTTGAGTTGTCTGTATTTTGACTCTGTGGATACCTGACCACTTCAGTCCAACTACATAATTTGTATTTGGGTCTTGAAATTTGATCCTACAAAGCTATTTATTCAGATTAGGAGAGCCTCATAGTACAGAAGTTAGCGATAACCTTAACTAGCTAGAGATGGTAAGAATTAAATACAGTATAATTAACGTCCTGGGATAATAATCATGTTGTCACTTCGTTTGCGTCTCTCAGACTCCGTCCTTCAGATACCTATGTTCTGTTTTTGTCTGTCTGCATTTCCTTTTTATCCACCTCGTATACTTGATAGCAGATGTTGTGTGTGGTTTTGAATGCAACCAGATTCACCTGCGTTAATGAACATTTTAATTATTATACAGTGGAGCGCTGCTACCAAGAAACTAGGTGTGGCCATATCTCTATCTATGTAGGCAGGCTGCTTCCCCCATGGCCACGTACGGCAACAAAATGACGAAGATGCAGATGTGTTTAGACCAGTGCTTGAAATACGGGAGGGAGGGGAGGGTTGGGGGTTTGATTGACCCCCTCATATACAGTGATGACCCATGGGTATAGGTAATACAGGAGGACCCACCGTGGGTCATAAAAAAGACCCCCCTGATATGTATTTATTATTGTTACTAGGGGTATACTTATTGACGTGTGTACAGTATATATATGATTATTTAGAAAGTTAATAAAGTCGAATCCTTAATTGTCTTCAGAATTAGGAAACAAAACAGTTCACATGCAAGTTACTGACATTGGTTATCACACTGTACAAAGAAACTCAACTCACTAAGGTCGTAATATTGGCCCCAAACTTTTCACATAATGCATTTTTAGCCACTCTGGGTGCATTCTTTCAGGTGATTTCGTGTTACAGAAACACTTGAAAAGTTTCAACTTTATTAATGATTTTTTTTTAATATTTGCAAGAAAATAAAAAGTATACTTCATTACAGCTGGGAATTCAGGGGCGACTTTGAAGATAAACCACACACACACACACACACACACACACGTGTGTGTGTGTGTGTAACTGTCTGTCTGCCTGTGTGTGTGTGTGTGTGTGTGTGTGTGTGTGTGTGTGTGTGTGTGTGTGTGTTGTGGGGGCTGTATTATGTTGGGAATACTGTACTATGTCCTGAATGTTTGACTAATGCACTGCTGTAGATTCCAGTATACCCACTACATGTGGACACATATTGGCCTTATTTCCAACATAGTTACTGGAGGTCCCTACAGCATCCAATATCATGCGCCTCCCCCGTCCCCTTCACCTATACTCAAGGGCCTGACAGTCGAAGGTGGTGACCCCCCAGTTAGGCTACACTAGACTAACTCGAACAACCCACTTACTTCACCATCTATATGCAGTTTTTCTAGACTGACACAGTTCGTCCTGACTACATTGTTTTATGATTCATCCAAAGAGAAAGTGTTATTATAAGATTATACTTGGTGCAAAAGCTGTTGTGAGAACTTGGAAAAAAGAACTTAGTTATTCGTATAAAGCAGCGATTTCTTTTACCAGGGTTAACAGAAAATGTATAAGTAAACTCAACTTTAGTGGTAAGCTTAAGTAAATGTGGATAGGCTGGGGGGGAGAGAGGGAGAGAGGATGTGGGGAAGGCAGAGGACAGTACAAGAAAGTCTACTCGTATAGGGAACGGAGAAGGAAAGAAAGGTCAGCAGAGAGGGAGGTTGGGAGGAAGGAAAAATGAGAGGGAACATAAGCGGAGGAGAAAGAATAAAGAGAATGACCAAAACAGGACGGGAACAAGTTAGGAAAGAAACTGAGAAACAGAGAGAGAGAGAGAAAGAGAGAGAGGAGAGAGGAAGGTGATGGGAAAGGAAGAGGAATTCAAGGAAGAAGAGGGAGGGTAAAATGAGGAAGGAGCCGGAGAGAGAGGGAGAGGGAGAAGAACGAACATCAGGAGGAAGGGGAAGGAGAAGGAAGAAACGTGTGAGGAGAGAGGGAGAGAGAGAGAGAGAGAGAGAGAGACAGAGACAGAGAAAGGGAGGGAGAGGGGAGTGATTGAGTGATGTAGGAAACTGTGAAGAATGACACGAAAGATAGACAGAGCAGAGGGAGGGAAAGAGATCGAGAAAAGAGGGGGGGAAGGAGAGGAAGATGGAGAAAAGAGGGGGGAAGGAGAAGAAGAGGGGGGGAAGGAGAGGAAGAGGGAGGGGATAAATGAGAAAAAATACGAAAAATAAAGGAAAAAGAAGGAATGGAACGAATATTACCCTATCAATACGGTGACATCTGTAGTTCCCTCACTTTAACTTGGCGGGGGTTTTCGTCCATTTGCAGCTTATTTCCCACAGCTTAGTGATAGAAAAGGACGCTACTTCGGCCCTGCATCCTTCCCATAGCACTTCTTGACGAGCATTATTTTACGCCTAATTAAAGGGAGCAGAGTATAGCATAATTCAGTCTGTTTACCTCCAGATGATTTTATTTAGCTTGGACATCTCGTAGTGAAAATATATAGTTTTTCATTTTAACTTGGTCCAGATTTTTTCGTCGTTTCGTGTAATACTTCTCATATTGATCTTGGTGGAATGTGATAGTGGCACGTATGGCTCTATATCCTTCCCACAGCACATCTTCGTGACCAGCATCATTTTCTAGCCTTAATCTGTCGTCAAAACTCAGCATTCAGGATATAGGGGTGACAATTTTAGGCCAAGTAAAAATGGGTAAAGTTCATTTTCACTCAAGTAGTGGATCCATTTTTCTACTTTTTCTTATCCAGCAAAGTCCAGGGTTAGGTTTGTTTCCTTAGTACCAGGTTAGATTAGTTTGTTAGTTCGGTTAATCTTTTAGGTTAGGTTAGGATAGGATAGAGGTTAAGTTACATCAGAGTAACAAAAAAAAAAAAAAAAAGGAAGAGTGACCGTCCAGGGAAAATCATACTTAGCGCGTAGTGCAAGGATAGTATACAAAGCGGAAATCTGCATTCAGGAAGATACCCCCCTTTTCATCTATAGCAGGGGTTCTTAACCTGGGGTCCATGGATGGGCTTCAGGGGGTCCGTGAAGGTCAGAATAATTGAGAACAATTTAGCGATATTGCGTGATGCCGTTTGGCATCATTAGGTGCCAAAAAAAAAAAAAAAAAGAGTATTGAATTCTGGTGTTCGTTGACACAAGCCTTCCCTCGTCTGGCAACGCGAGCTATGGGTGCTCTGATTCAGTTTGCTACTACATAGCCTACCTTTGTGAGTCAGGGTTTTCAGCGCTTGTTTCTATCAAAACGAAAAGTCGAAATCAACTGGATGTCAGTGATGACATAAGTGTTTCCTTGTCAAAGACCACTCCTCCACAATTTCATCTTCTTGTTCAAGCCAAACAACAACAACCCTCTCGTTGAAATGAACTTTTGAGCAGAATTAAAGTTTTGTTTTGTTTAATTTGCACAAGTTGGATGTATTTCATTTTTTCATCGAGTGGCCATTAATTTTTGCATGAAAAAGAGTAAGAACATATTTCTTTGTAAAGGTTGTTTTATACTTTGTGCATGTCATACGCTGCGTGAGGTAGTTTTCAATAAAATAAAGTATATTCATTGCATGCAAAATGCTGTGTTTATGTGCTTATGTGCATTTTTGTAGGGAGGGGTTCATAGCTTTCACCAGATTCTCGAAGGGGTCCGTTACTCAAAAAAGGTTAGGAACCACAGATCTATAGAAATTCTTTTCTTGCAGCAACATACAGAACTGTTCAGTGAATGAGAAACACGTTTGAAATTAAATCCTCACGATAAAACTTTGACGATGCATGTGATGAATAATAGTTATTGCCATAAATATCAAGTGAGTGATTGTTGTCAGTGGGTAAAAAAAAAAAAAAACGTCGAAATTCCCCCTTATAAAAATGCCGATTTCACCCGTTCGCCTTCATTCTTTATTGTTTATTCGGATTAACTTGCCGGCTATTTTTGTCCTTTTCCAACCTGTTTCCCATATTTCACTGGCAGAATAAGACAGTATCCTATCTGTTATACTTTTTTGTGACTAGCATCATATTTTTTGTATTTATCCCTTGCTGGTGCCAGAGAAGGATGCCTTCACGTGGTGGCATCAATATAACTGGGCCGCTCAGTTCTCTGGTTATACAAACATCCCTCAACTACTTCCCTCTTCCCTAAAAGGAGGATGGTGGACTAACAGGAGAAGGTTGATTTAAGTCTACAGTTCACCAGGTTCACGTTTAAGATGATCCTGGGGCCACAACAACTACAAAAGCAGCATAGTGGTAGGTGGGGACTCCAGTCATGTAGTCACTCGATGTGGTCCTCAAAGTATATACTGTATATACAATATACTTTGGTGGTCCTGCCTTTAGGTGACAACACTGAGTGACAGTACTATACTCCATTTTTTTAATTGAGGCGAAGATGCACTTGACAGGTCAATGATGATTGGCTGAATGCAACATGTCCAAAAAATATTTGCTAACCCAAATTTCCCCCTCAGATATTTGTTGTCAGTTAATAATGCTAGCTTATGAAGTAATGTTGCATTTAGCCAATAATCACCAATCTGTCAAGTACATCTTCGCCTCGATTAAAAAAAAAAAAAAAAAATGAGTATAGTGGCTTTCTATTACCCAGGAAACCATTTACAACGCAGGATGGTAACCGAATACTGCAACCCATGACGGGATGACGTGCCCCTGTTAACTGAATGGAGAGACAAATACGGCGTCTATCCAGAAACCAAGCCTCCACACTCTTCCCCGTGCCTCGCTGTAGCTAGGCGCTGTCCACCGCAAGGAAAAATCGTTTCACAGCATGAGACTGCCCTGCAGGGGAGGTTGCATGTCTGCGGCTGATGAGTCTGTTTGATCAGACAGACCGGAGTTAGGCTAATCAGCAAAAGCAACATCTCTTGTTGTGACTCAGCATCCAAGACGGAGCAATGGTAATTTTACGCCTAGTGAAAGTGAACAGAGCATAGTACCATCCATTGTCATGGCAGTGAATACAGTGCCATTGCTCCACAGCCACGGCAAGGGAGAGTCAGGCAATGGCGGATGTACAGGGGAGGGGAGGGCGGGACTGAATTCGGACGCAGATTTCCATTCTGTACAGGTATATCATTTTGCACTAAGCTCTAAGTTTGATTTCCCAGGATGATCATTCTTCCACCTTGTCTTTTTACTCTAACCTAACCTAAACTAAACAAATTAATCTAACTGACTGACAAACTAGCCTAACCTGATGCCAGGAAAACAAACCTATCCTAACTTTCCCCGATAAGAATTTTGTTTTGTACAGCATGTTTTTCTGTTCCTCTATGTACCAGTTTGACCCTAGTGATGATAGTTTACAGAAGTAAAAAATATTGGACCTCCTTTTCTCTTAATTGCTGGATCCATTCTTGTGCTAGTCACGGAAGTGTTGTGGGAAGGATGCAAAGCCCTACTGTTGTCTTATATTGTCACTAAGCTACAGGAAATAAAAACGACGAAATTCTCGGTGATGTTAGGGAGGATGAGTTGCTTTCTTGCCTTGCTGAGAGAGAGAGAGAGAGAGAGTTGTACCATGTTTTGATGTGCGTGGTGATCAAATGTTTAGAACGCCGCAGTCGGAGTGATGGACTTCCACAGGTTCGATCCCCATGAAGTGACGAGTTTTTTATTACTTTTTTTCTTTTTTTTTATTATGTATTGCCACTAAGGGGAGTAGGTTGGTCATCTACTCTTAAATGTACTGGACTAAAGTAGCCTAGCCACGCGCCCCTACACCTAGAAGTGGATAGCAGTAGTAGTGTTCGTAGTAATAGTAGTAGTAGTAGTAGTAGTAGTAGTTGTAACCCCAGGCTCATCTGAATGTGAACCCAGTAGATTGCAGGGTGAAGTTTTGCCCCTCCCCTGCAGCGCACCATCCTTCTTCAGGGGGGATAGGGAGGGAGTTGAGGGATGTATGTATGAGTGGGCAGCACCACCTTCCAGTTATATCGGTGCCACCACATCCAGGCGTCCTTCTCCAACACCAGCGAAGGGAATAAAACGTGATTGGCTGTTACCTCTACCATATGTTCCCAAGCACCTAGGGGAAAAAAATACTGAAGGGAATAAGTAAGGCATGTTTTTTCATTACCTTCTTGTATTAAATTAACTCTACATAGAAATCTCTTCCCTCAGTGGGTAAAAAAACAATATTTTACCCCATCTTTCACTACACTGATTTTAATCTAACCTGACCTAAAATTACCATCTCTCCATCTTGAATGCTGAGTTGTAAAAATAGGTTAACACTAAAATATGAGGCTTGTCACGAAGAGTTGCTGTGGAGAGATGTAGACTAAGCCATCTCACTGTCTCCCCCTCCCCCCACTGATCTCCGTGAAATAGGTGACAAAAATGACGAAAATCTGTACCAGGATAAGGTAAACAGAGTAAGGCTTATCCGTCCCCAGCCCCTTCAGTTCCATGACATGTTTTTTTTCTCTCCGACAAGGAGAGTATGTTTTCACTCCTGTTTGTTCTCTCCAACAAGGAGAGTATGTTTTCACCCCTGTTTGTTTGTTTGCTTGTCAGTTTGTTTGTCTGGTAGCAGGATTACTCAAAAACTAAGGGAGACATTTGGACCAAATTTCGTGGGTAGATATCTCATGTCCAAGGAAACACTCGATTAATTTTGGGGACCGATCCGGATCGGTTTACAGAAACTGGATCAGGAATTACGTTGCCTCTGTCGGAGAGATGTGCTCCACTGAGTGCCCCTGTAGTTTGTTTGTTTGTTAGTTTGTTTGTCTGTTAGCAGGGCTACTCTAAAACTAAAAGAGAGAAAAGGACCAAATTTGGTGGGTAGATAGCCCATGTCCCAGAGAACAATCGATTAACTTTTAGGACCGACCCGGATCGCATTACAGATTCTGGATCCGGAAAACACTTTTTGCGAAACCCTGATTAATGATGAGAAAACCTAACCCATTATGAAGAGTGGTTTGGAAATTACGTTGCACTTGTCGGAGAGATGCGCCCCACTGAGTGCTCCA